>NC_009189.1:622186-627186 GCF_000149385.1 Cryptococcus deneoformans B-3501A
GTGGGCGGAGCGGCAGGACGGGCAGAAGGCGGAGGATGTGATGAAAATGATTTCGTGGTGGAGAAGGAAATTGAAATCTTGCCCAAAATATGGTCGCCCCTTGCCCCTCGCCCTGCCCCTGCCCCTGCCCCACCTCCCACCCACCAAACCCAGTACCAACTCCAAACCCAAGATGGAGTCGAATTCGACATTCCCCACGAACTCGCCGCCGAGCTCGCCCTCGTCGACTCTTCATCCCCACCCTCGGCTTATCCGTCTTTCGATCCAGCAGCCACCGACACGCTCTCAGCAAGGGAAGCATACCGTCTCAAAGGCCGGGATGTCGTAGGTCCCTCTGGCACCACCCGTCTCCCTCCTTCTTCCTCTGGAAACGCGGACAGAGGCGGAGACGGAGGTGAAGGTCAAGGTGAAAGGGAAGATGATCTTCCGCCCCCGTTTGAGAGCTCGACAGTAGATTCGACATCTTTGGGCCGAGGTCCTAGTGAAGAGTATAGTGAAGAGTACTTTCTCAGTCCACCAGTGGATTTGGGAGAAGAGCCCGTTCCTTATGATGATCACCACCACCACCACCACCAACCCGGCACATCCACCGCCGTCAGTACTACCCATCGAGCAGATCCTCAGCCTCACGCTCAAGAACCAGATCAAGTCCAAAGAGACGATCAAGGCGAAGGACAAGGTAGTGGATTACCGACTTTCCTGGAGAGTGAACAGCAGGAAGAAAGGCGGGCGAGGGCGAGGGCAGCGAGTCAGTCGGATGCTTTTGCGTTTGCGTTGCGCGGGGCGAGGGGGAAAGAGCGTGAGGCGAGCGCGGGCCGGGGCGTTGGTATCGGCGCGAGCGCTCGCACCGACGAGGGCGCGGGCGAGGGCGCTGAATCTCGAGGTAGAGATGGAGCGGCAGTGCAAGAAAAGGGACAAGGACAAGCAGAAGAGGGAGAGACTGGGGGATGGAGTGATGATGGCGAGATGGGTGTAGGGAGGGAAGGGCTAGGCGGGGAATTGGCTACTTGGATCGAGGTATGTCAAACCCCTTTTTTTCCTTCTCTATCCGAAGCAAAGCAGCTGACGCACTCTCGCTTCAATTGGTACAGTACGACGGCTATGAAACATTCTCCCAACCACCCCCTTCGCTCGCCGCATCTCTCCACGCCAGAGGCAGTATGGACCCTCCCCAAGAAGGGGAACAACCCTTGGCTTTGGCCGGCGGAGTTGTAGGTGAAGTAGCTGCCAGGTTGGGGTTCGGCGGGGTCGGGGTGGGTGTAGGCGAAGAAGGGTTGGAGTTGATGGAGCATTTGGGGTTGGGCGAGGGGACGCGGATTGTTGATTTACAGGTATGTCTTACTTTGTTCAACCAAATCGTTCTTGTGGTGATATTGATTTTAAAAAGGACGATCTTCCGCCTGGGATCGACGAACCTTCCCTCCCGGCATTACCTTCCTTCACCAACGACTCCCATTCCCACTCGCATTCCCATCCACATTCCCCATACACCCCTCCCCCACCTCCTCATCCCGAGCACGTACACGAACAGAACATCATGCCCATCCCCGCCTCCCCGCCACCTCCTCATCCTGATGCCCATGCCCATGCCCACGCCCACGCCCACGCCCACCCACGTGACGAACCACCAGCACACGACCCCCCGAGTTTCGATGCTTCCCAAGCCGCTTCTGCCGTCGGCGTCGCAGCTACCTCTGGGCCACCTTCTATACCTCTTCCCCTTGGTCTTGCGGCCCATGCGCCTCCTCCTCCGCCATCATCAACATCATCATCATCATCATCATCATCAACAACATCATCACCTCCTCCCCCTCCTCCGGCTCATCACGCATCTCATCATCCAGTTCATCAGGGTGTCGGTGTCGCCGTCGCGCCTTCTCGGTCTGTAGGTACAGTTGAAGTAGGCGAACAGGAAGATGCGCCGCCTGATTATGAGAGAGGCGGGTTACCGCCGTATAGCCAGGGATAATAAGTGGTTAGGTAAATAAGGGAAAGGATTTAGGGTTGGTAGGATAGACAGGATAGAGAGGTAATGAAGAGAAGACGATGATTATTCCATATAAATATGATGTATATAGCCTCTCAATTGATCGATTTGAATAAGCATGCACGTCGACAGATCCAGATTTAGCTTATACCCGAAGAAATGTTGATAGATGTATAAGAAATAGACTACGGTTATTACAACTGGATTGATAGGCTGGTACCACATTAGAAGAAGACCATACGTCTTAGCCTACTCATACTATTAAACTAATTGTTTTTCCTCGCATCAACTTCATCCGTTCTTGAGGTATGTGATGTAAGTGAAAATCTTGAAAAACGTAATGTATAGATAGAAATGATAATAATAAAAAAGTTGGAAAAGAGAAAAGAAACATGAGAAGAAAAGGAAAAGAAAGCAAGCTCACTGAATATGGAACACCCCGTTTTTGTCGGTAATCCATAAAGGTGAATCCTGATACCCAGGACCCCCAAGATTGAGATATACCTAAGCTTGAAATATAAACCATAAAAACCCCAATGATTCACAAAGCCCAAGATACAAATATTGATAGATGTTGAAGGGTAGCGTGTTTAAGATACGACGAGAAAAGTGTCCCAAGCCCGGAACCCGTAACTTGAAAGTCCAAAAACAAAGTCCATTTAAACCCAAGATAGATAGATGTTGGTAGGGACCGGTAGATGTTGTTTGATCCAAATTCGAGATGAAAAGTTGATCAATGATTCAGTCGCTCATTTTCATATCTTGATGATTGGATTGAGTTAATCTTTTGTGAAATTCTTATAAAACTGTAGAGCGCTGAGAAAGCAAAGAGATGGAAGGCGCAATGATCCAACATCTGAAAGAGTTCCTAGTACATGGGTCTACTTGAAGCCCTTTTCCAACCTTGGGAAGGAAAAAAAGAGGTTATCAGCTCGTAGCGTGTATTTTCGCCGTCGCCTCCGTTTTGTTTTCGCTGCTGCACTTATCATGCAGTTGCTTCAATATTACCGACAAGAGTTTTGGTCGATCGTGTAATGAAAGTGGCCAGGTGGTTGACACTGGTAATGGCGCTCACTTCTGTTGGCTTGAAGTCTACCGAGATGACTTGTTCGCTTCTTTTTTTCAGGGTTCCTTAAGGCTTTCTAAATAGTTAGCACCATGCTTCATTTATAAACCTTGGCAAAAGTGAAGAAACAAAATAAAGAATGAAAGAAAAAAAAAATAAAATCCGGATGAAAGAAAGAAATGCAAAAGTGCCCACCCTTTATACACGAAAGACGAGATTGAAGATATCGCATAACCGCCCACTGGTTCTATATCCGACATGCGCTCTTCTGACTATCCAGCGATACACAAAAGATGAGGATAGGTTGGGCCTACCTTGCAATGGCTAGTGCTTGTATAGTTTGGCCGCTATAATGTGCGGATATAGTTTTAATTCCCGCCGAGCCTGCCATGTTCGTTGAGACGCAGGACGAACGAAGGCGGATACAACTTCCTCCCAGCAGGCAGAACGTGGGGCCTTGATGCGCCGACTGAATGCAGGACCAATGTAGACAGCGTTTAGATAGAGCATTGTAGTTGGATGTCTCGACACGGCAAGGAGTGTGCATAAATGGATAGCTGAGAAGCAAAAGATTGGAAAGAGGCCAAATGGGGAAAGAGGAATGGAGGGAAGCGTCGGACATGACCGTAGTCCATCAACAGTTCATCACATTTACTGCAGCATGCTCATACCACATATTTGCTGTATGCATGGATAAGATATGAACAAGGGATGTATGCATAGGTATGGGAAGTGGAATGGGCCTGTTCCATGCATATAACGGTATTATTGGCTCTATTCACTACACAGTGATGTGTTATTTCTGGTGACAAGATGATCTTCTTCTTCTTCTGCTGCTGATGATCGGTTGCAGCTCAAGAAAGTTGAGCGCATCTTCAACTTTCAAACTATCCACAAGACCTGCTGCAGCAACACTCTCCGCCTTTCTTCATCTTCCAGCTCCCCGCAGTCGCCGGCAACACTGCACCACGAGAGCACGGCGCCGGCACTCTCCCACCTACTCGTGCTCATGTCAGAGACCCATCAGAAAGACCACAGCAAAAACAACCGGGACCTCAAGTTGCCCAACAAGCCCACAATCTCCTCCATATCCATCCCCCCAACACCACAGTCAGTACATACACTCCCACCACGACCTAACTTTGCTCTTCCTCCTCGACCATCTGCTACTCTTTCTCCTCCACGATCCGCTAGGCCATTACGTCCTAGCCTTAGATCACCTTTACCATCTCGTGTCTCTTGGCGCTCAAGAGTTGCAGACAAGGGAGCTCGTATTTCCAGGAGCAGAAGCCCATCGCCTCGTAGGTATAGGTCCAGATCAATTGAACGGTATAGACCATCAAAGTACAAAAGGTACAGGAGCCCTTCCCCGACATATCAAAGACGAAGTCCTTCACCCAGAGTTCGTTCACCTTCTCCAGCTCGGAGATCATCCATTCGCAGATCACCTTCTCCTCGTCCGAGATCTCGATCACCTCCAAGGAAGAAGCCTAGGGAAGAGCCAAAGGGTAGTTTATTAAGTCGACTAGGCGGTCACCATCCTTCCAAAGCCGACCATCACATCGCGTACGTCTATTTCCCTCACTTCGTCTTTTTTATATAGCAAATCTGACTTAACGCTAAAGTCCGCCCGCTACATCTTTCAAACGATCGTTATCACCCTCCACCCCTAACGAACAGCCCCGTAAACTCTCTGCTGTATCCATCCCCATCCCTACAGGTCCTCGAACATCTCAGATCCCAACTGGACCTCGAACAGACTGTACCCTTACCGGTCCCAAATCTCTGCAGAATCAGAGCCTAAACCAAAGCCAGCCTACCAAACCTATCCCTACCGGCCCTCGCAACCTTAATTCTATCCTCATCCCCTCAATTTCTAACACCAACGCTACCACTGCTCCCGAGAAAGAGAATAGTGAGAACACACTTGAAGAAATGGGTAACCCA
>NC_009189.1:629686-759686 GCF_000149385.1 Cryptococcus deneoformans B-3501A
GGTAAGCGTTCAAAGTATCACCTTTTTCCTAAACCAGGATGTAAGCTAATTATTACTGGGTAGGCGCTCAACTTGGGCGAAGTTCAAGAAGTTCTAGCAGCAACTATCGAACCCCCCGAACCAAGCCGTATCGTCGCGGCCATGGAAGTCTTGCGCATGCTCGGCGCCCTTGACGCTCGACAGAACCTCACTTCCCTCGGCCGTGTCCTCCTCCAACTCCCAGTCGACGCCAATGTCGGTAAACTCTGTCTTTATGGTGCATTTTTCCGATGCCTAGATGCCGCCTTGACGCTTGCCGCGGTATTGACGAATAGAGACCCCTTTCTGGCGCCACCGGCTCAAAAGGCAAAAGCTGATAGCATCAAAGACCGGTTCTCTCCTAAAGCATTCAGATCAGACCCGCTTGCTATTGTGGCAGCGTATAACCAGTGGCTGCCGTATGAGGAATCAGGCGATTTCTATTCCGCGACAAGATTCTGCGATAATAATTTCTTATCCAAAGCGACATTATTGCAGATCAAGCAGGTGAAGCAGAGTTTGTTACAGAGTCTAGATAAGGCAGGAGTTATCGCCGTGTCGGCTGGAGGGATGGTAGATAGGATCGGGCGATATGGCTCGATCCCACCGGCGTTGAATGAGAACAATGAGAGTTTGCCAATGTTGGCGGCTTTGATCGCGACAGCGGCAGCGCCAAACTTTGCCATTAGGACTTCGGAGAAAACGTGTAGGACATGGCAGGATAAAGTTAGTTTTTCCTTTTCTTTGATGTTTCTGTGAAGATAGATTAATTGGGGTATAGGTCGTTGTTATCCATAACTCATCGGTCAACTCTCGCCGTCGTGAAGTCAGTGGCCCTGAAGAAACCTCCGCCTCATTCAACCCGGCCGAAAAGCGTTTGTACGCATTCGCCGAAAAATCCCGCAATGTCCCCGTTGGCGGCAACCCCAACTCTGCTCCAACCAATCTCCGTACGGTCACCCGTCTGGACCCAATGACATACATGCTTTTTGGCGCATACGAGCTCGTCGTCACCGCCCGCGGTCTCGAATGCGACGGGTGGCTGCCTGTGACGGGTAATACCCATGCGCTCGACGATGTGCAGAGGTTGAAGACAGCGTTAGATGTGTGCATGCTTCGAGTGTTTGAAGGGTTGGGTAAGAGTTTGGTGATGGGTCGTGATCAACGATGGTTGAATGGTGCTGGTGGCGTCGAGGTACATGAGGGTTCGTCGAGGATTAGAGAGGGAGGTGGTGAAGAGGAAAATGAGAGTGATGATGAGGATTACAATCGGCCCCGAGAAAAGGGTGATCAAGCTTCATCTCGCTACGCCGGCCCTCTTACGATTGAAGAGATCAACGAGTTGGAAATGTTGACCACCGATATCGTTACGATCCTCAACAAGTACGCGGACGAGAGGGAAGGCGGCGGAGTGGATACCGTGCCCCAAACTCGAGTGAACACGAGACCTCCCTCCCCTCAGGGGCGGGCTGCACAATGGGCAGCTGATGTAGCTGCGGCGGCATCATACGGCGGTGGTGGAAGTGCTCAATGGGGTGATGCCAGCGGTGGAGCTAGTTTTGGCGGAGGTGGATGGGGATCAGACTTGCATACATCAAGGAAACAAGGGGATGATGGCAGGAAGTTTGATACCTGGGACGATGGTGACGGATGGGAAGGTCGCCAAGGAGAGCAAGGAGGCGAAGATGATAGTGGACGGGTCGTGTCCAGATACAAGCCTCCTCAGACTAGATAATTTGGATTTGTGGCATAACTTAATCTCTCTAATTCCCCCATCTTTTTGGCTTTTACAGGTAGGTTTTTTATAAGAATATAACTAGTAGCGCATAAGTGAAAAGTTTCCGTCAAGAGAGAAAGTATGCATGTGTTTTAGCCTTGTGAAATGACAATCGATGCGTTAATTATTTGCTCTCGTAATGTTATACTACATAATAGTGGCACTGATATGGATTATTGATACAAGTCCAGTTTAGAGATTGCAGATATGGACAGTACCCTGCACCCAGCTCAAGACATTATACTTCGTTTGCTCCTGGTAAAAAAAAAAAGATACTATCCTGTCAGATTTTCAATCGCCATAGCTGATGCCTTGCTGTTGGTGTTGTTCTCTAAGGCTCTGGGAGGCTCCGATGCTTTGGATTCTTCAGGAATCTTGGAGATAATGCAAGTTAAGCCGTCGCTGTTGGCGGTGAAGATACCCTCGACGAGGATAAATTCTTGTCCAGGCATGGAACGTTCAGACTCGTCATTGCCCTGAGGCCATATTTCACCCGCAGGTGGAAGATCTGGAATCTAAAAAAATTGTAACGTATGAGGAGGTGAAACTATGGATATAAAAAGAACAGACATACCTTCAATACATGAAAGGTCGTATAGCCATGTCCACCTGATCGCTGCTCATCAAACATGATTGGTGTGGACTTTTTCGCTGCTTCGATATATTTGCGAATACGGGGACGATCGGAGGGTCTGATGATGGAGTAGAATGACTGTTTGAGAAGCTAGACAGGATGCCATTAACAGTTTGGCGACAAAAAACTTTCTGGCTAAAAAAGGAAGCTTACTGAAGAACCGTTGATGATCACGTCGTTGCTCACATAGATGACACGGCTGGTATCTGTAAAGCGGTCCATGATATAGAATGTCCGTGGAGTAGGTTTTGGAGGTTTTGGCCAAGGATGGTTAATGTCGATGGTGGTGATGGACTGTGGAGATGATGTCTGAGGGGCGGACGATGACCATCGCTACGCAGAGAGTCAGGTAAACTCAAGCAAAGTATGGGATGAGAATATACCTTGACAGAGAATCGACCTTGAGAAGCCGGGGAGACCTCGATCACTTCTCTAGCAGTAAGGGCTTGTTCTACAGTCTCGTCAGTCGATCATTCTCACTCTTTCAATAACCTCTGCGTACGAAGTGTACGATGACCGTCCACTGCACGTGTGTACAGCGCCAAGGACATATTATACACAGTATAGCTGTCACTGGAGTCAGTCACTGTCCATCTTGCCTGATAAAAAAACGCACTAGGAGCAACAGCACTCAACGTAGTATCCTTCACGATGAAGAACCCGGAAATACGCCACACAGGCGGTCCGTTCCTCCGTCAGAGCTTGACTAAACAGTTACCATCAGTGATCCATCCCGCTTTCCTCTCAGAACATCCGCCCAAAACATTCTTTGGACGATAATGATCGGGGGAATGACGTACTAGTGGATCTGTCGCAAAAACGGAACTTCATCCGGATGAAAGATGAGGTACACGGACTTGCCAATCAAATCGGATGGGGTGTATCCAAGAATATCTTGCATCGACTCTGATACATAATTGAGCTTCGCCTGAGATGGACAACAAGTCAGTAAGTGTAAAATTTGAGCAAAGTTGATTGTGGTCAAGCAAAGTCTAAGCACTTGAACTGAAGGATGAACTTACTTCTTGGTCTGCATTACACACCACTAAAGCCGAGAGGCCCAACTCCTCCTGCGAAGCTTTCAAACCTCTTGAACTTGTTCGTGGTCCACGGCTGGACGACGCGGAAGCGCTGGATTGAAGGGAAGGCGATCCTGAAGACAATCTTCGTTTGCCAAGAGTTTGAGCAGGCATCCCGGGAAGGTGAGAAATTGCTGAGAAGCGTGAAATTGTAGGTATGGGAGGGCTGACGAGAGTGATTTGTAAGAAACGCTTTATCCTTTCTAATCTTTTCGCTGCCTAGCCTTTAAGAAACTGTGCTAGAGTTTGTGGCCGCCTTGGGATCGCCAGAACGAAGACCAGTTGAGCCAATGTAGCCGCGATCACACTTGCTGCCCCTGATAGGTAAACGGAGGGCTATAACTTTGACGTTGTATAGAGATGGCACTGAATAGAGGGCAAGAATGCGTGTCGTAGGTGTGTTATCAATATTCGTGCGCTGCTGGCAGAGACGATCGTGTGGACTCCTGATGCGGCGGGCAGATGTGTAACTGAAGAGGGAGAATTTTCAGGAGTTGTGCCGAAAGTTCCACTCTAATATGTCAAATAAGGAGTTGGCCGACAGGGATCAGGGAACTGACGTATGGTGTAGAGTAACAAAGCACCTTTGCAGTAGATACAGATGTTTTCAAGATGCATGATTCGATCTCTCCTTGGCCAGATTTCCCGGAGCAAGATCAACTGTTCAACAATAATAACCGTTCTTATGCTCAGTCTCACGTCTTCCAGGGGCCGCGCAGCTGATGAGGCTGATGACTAAACGAACTGCAAAAGTCGTCGTATAATTAATAGAGATCTAGGGAATTATCTGCATCAGCTCAGTCTAGGAACCGGCGGGCGGCGCCAATTTTTGTATTTGAGAACCGTAATCGGCGAATTTCAATCACAAGTTTCATTCATATACAGCAGTTGAAGGCACTTGTAGGCTGTAATTATTAGAGACTCTATCCCACCAGATTAGAACCTGATTTCGGCGTCCTTATCTTATAGGAAGCGCTATATCAGGGTTTAATCATGTAATATGAGATCTCTTTTTTGTCTTTCGTATTTCAGATTAAGTGCAATTACTGCGTTGCATACGTCGTTAGCTTGAGAAGCTACTGGACATATGATTCTATAAACCGCAGCACGGGAAGCAGAAAAAGAAAGAAAGAATAATTAAACGGAACTGCATGAAATAATCAATTGCTTGATTTGTTGACCGTCTTGCACCTTCGCATTCACGGGCAGTGAGCCGAACTACTACCACTGCAAAGTAAGATGTTCATGTCCTTTGATTGTCAACTTAGCCCAAGTTGACCTCTTTGCCTGCTGATTCCGATGTACTGTCGGCTATTGCTAAACATCCCGTACATGTTCCATCCACATTCCATACGAGCAGGAAGAAAACAAAGTTCATTTTATACGTGAGTCACCTCAAAAATCGAAAAAGCGGAAACACCGGAGGTTTGCAATTTGGGTCTAGAGTTGGTGTTTGTACTCGTTGCATCCGTCATATCATCATGCACACACACCTTGATAAGCCTCATTATGACAAGTCTCCTTTTTACTACATATCATGTGCAGGTTGCAGAAGTTTAATACGGCACTTTCAAGCATACAGCTTCTTTCAAAATTCAATCAGGTGTGGTCGGTTCTGCCTTCTGTGCATGTTATTTCATTCCTATGCATGCGCTTCACGTCATTAGTCATTAATAGTGTTGTTATTGATGAATGAGGAGTGATGAGAGTCACTGATGAGGTTGAGCGAGATCAATCGGTTACAGTTGGCGCCCGCTGTATGTCGGGCCATAATAGCCGAGGAGCGATCGAAGCTTGTCCTGTCATACGACTCAGCTGTACGCGTACGTAGCACAAGGGATGATACCTCTTTCGCCACTCTCACCATCTCATCACCGTTCTTTTATATCCTCGTTTTTCTGCTTAGCTTCGACAACCACGCCCAAGGGCAGAAACATGAATGCAAGCGGCATACATCATCATTCACCATCGTGTCCGACGTACATGATTACAGCAGACGGTCAAGGTAACTGAATGAAAGGAAGGAGGTCATACACAAAACTAGCTTGAAAAGCAACGACTGCGTGGCTAGCCGAGTCATGAGCCGTGAAGTATTTGACAATCTAGCTAGATCTTCCACGGCTATTATCCCAGATCTCAGGAAGCTTTATACCTCGAAGCCTTATGAGATAATAAAAGGTCTAATGTTGACGACGACCGGGTGTCGGGGACATAATTATGTACACGTCTCCCTTGTATTATGACTCCACCGCCGGCAGAACAGCAGCAGTTAAAAACAGACATGTGATTTTTTTAATAACTGGTAGAATACCAAACAAGACACGACCATTCTTCCCCATCATCATCATCAACTTCTTCAAGCCTGTATTAGGCTGCAGATTGATTGGAAAGAGAAAAGTGAGGCCCAGCAACTTGCTGTAGTGGTTCCCAGCAGCTCAGGGGCAGACCAGATAGGTGAGACACGAAGCACAACTTGGGTCGAGATCCTTGTTGTGACGGATCGATAGTTTTTCCGATTTTCGTTCTGGCGCTTTTACCTTTTTGGCAGCTCGGCGGCCTCAACTCGGTGTTCCCACCAGTCTTCGGCGGCGTGGTGCGGTGGTGGTAAATAATCATCACCTCTGGGTAGTTTACGTAATTGTATTTGTTATGACATCATGCTTCCGATGAGCTGTTCGATTTCCTGCGAACGACAAACGATGGACTCCGATGAGGACGACAGCAGTTAGGAGAAGTCAGACAGATCCACGGACTCAGCAAGCTAGCACTTACTCGGGCAACATTTACTTGAAGCTATTATTGCAAGAAAGACAGTCAAGATGCCCTCTGAACTTCTGCATCTGCCGCCTTTGTATGCTATTGTGGGCCTTTATCGTTTGGCAACCGATCCCTCTATTAGAACTCCGGTTTTGGACAAAGTTAAGCATGCTGCCGTACGAGGGATTGTTGTGGGAGGTGTTTACACCGTCTTGAGCTGGAAAGCTATGGAATGGTTTATACGGAAATTCCTCATTAGTGGAGGATGGTGGAAGAAGGGAGAGGAAGTGTTGAAAGATAGTGTTGACGGCTCGGTCCAAGTGGGACTTGGCAAGTTCTCACTAAATTTGAATGCTGTTCTTTGTGAGTCCTCATAATTTACAAAGGGAGATGATATGGTGCTAATAAAGATATCAGACACCCATCTCCTAATTCTTTTGCCTCAACTCAGCTCGATCCTACGTTTCTTCATCTACAAAAACCTTAAGATTGCTCGTTCACGAGCTTATGCTTTGACTGTTTCTTCGAGACGCAAACCTGCAGAATTCTGGTCTCAAGTGAGAATGTCTCATTCTCCTGGTAACGTAAAACTAACTTTGAAATCCATGTAGGGATATATTGAAGAATGGGCTCATCCACCCCAAATTCAGACCGGAGAGCTCGACAAAAATGGCCGAAGAGTGCGAAGGAATGCAAATTGGATCAGCTGGATTTTGTGGTGGCCTACTCAGTTGGTAATGCGTAAATGTAAGCATTTCAGGTCCTCGACTACTTTCATCTGTTAAAGCGCTATCGTAGACCTGCTCCTTCCTTTATCACCCTCTCTCCCTCTCCTCTCACCTCTCGTTACCTCCGTCCTCAAGTCATTAGCAACTGCCGAATATCTTCACCGACCCTATTTTGAGATGAAAGGTATGTCCAATGACGAAATATGGAGATGGGTGGAGGAACGTAAATGGGCATACAGGGCTTTTGGGTTTGCAACTTCCCTTTTGGAGAGTGTGCCCATCATCGGCTTGTTCTTCTCCATCTCTAACAGAATCGGGGCAGCAATGTGGTGAATTCTACTTCTCCAAATGCAAGACCATAGACGGGGTTGACAATGTTTATAGGGCTTTCGACCTCGAGAAGCGTCAGCATTTGTTCGCAAACAACATTATTCAGCCTCTTCAACCCGACCAAGTAGGTTTCTACGGTATGGGTCGAGTAGACGACCTCGGCGTCGATATCCAGGAAGCGGAGGACGAGCTCGAGAAAAAGTGGAGCCAGAAGAAACGCGCTGACGATGAGTCGGACAAGCTGGAAAGTATTAAGGCCTCTTCTCTGGAGCCTGCTGTTGCTGGTAGCAAGAGCGATATCCTTGAGCTTCATGGAGGGGACATTGGCTTGAAGGGGAAGGACAGGGAAACCGGCGTTTTGTAGCATAGCGTAGGTCACAGCATATTCGTAACTGTATAACGGAAAACACGATGCAACGGTGCGTAAGAAGGTTTTTCTTGGGTTGTTCATTGACTTTACTTTCCATACAACAGCCACGTTGGATAATAAATGCCACAGACTATAACGCTAGCCCGGCGGACTTATTACTATCTTTGCCGACCAAAGCTTGGTTTGGGGCGCGCTTGCTTACGGATTGGCATGAGATTTTCCTTAAACCCTTTAGGGTCATGCCTGTTCCTCCCATTCCCGTCTCCCCCTTCGCTACTACCACTGGCTGTACTCGGATTTTTGGATTCATTCTCTTGCCAAATACCCCCTGGTCCAGAGTGCACCTTCTTCCGAATAGGCATAAGGTTACCCTTGAATCTCTTTGAATCGTATCTATTCTTCCCCCTCCCCTTTTCTCCCCCTTCATTGCCTCCAATTGCAATTTCACTAGCCCCACTGATTTTTTCTGTTTTGAGAGCTCTGTCGCCGCATAATGACGTGGATGACTGTTCAGGTGAGCTGGGCAGCATGGATGGAGTTGCGGTTTCTGACTCCTGTTGACTAGGAGTTGACTCTGCGCTGCAGGCCAATGAAGTAGTAGATGGAGCTTCCGGTGAACTATTGGTGATTAATGGGGTGCTCCTGACAGTAAGGGACGGTGTACTTGACGTTTGTGGATTTTTGTCCAAGTTGTCGTTAGCAGAGGATGGAGATGAAGTGCTGAATGTCGACGAAGGGATTGCGGAGGATGACTCTGAGCTTTTAGAAATTGGATTGTTCTCTTTTTCTGTTCGCTTCTCCTTCTGTTCTTTATCATTTTTCTTTTCCTTCTTGCTCCTGGAACCTGGCTTAAATTTGTCTTTATCTGGTTTATTTTCCTTGCCTTTTGATGTTGTCTTGGGTTCTTCGCTTTCATCATCTTTGGGTTCTTCTTGTTTTCTCATTTCTGCGGCCTTTTCAGTTGGTTAAATGCCTCCTAACACCTGCTCCGCTGATCTAAACCTACTTTTCTTCCCTCACTTGGTTCTCCAACAGTACCACCGCCTTTGGGTTTAACTTCCCTCTTCTCTCTGGAGTTACTGCTGATAACGGGTACCGAACCGATATCTTCAAGAGGTATTCCCCTTCCTCTCAGTTTGATGGTAAGCTAATAGCCAGTTACATCAGTTTTCGACTCAGATCTATAATAAATAAACTACCCACAAAGCCACCTTTATCGTCCCTCCCAAGCCAAATCCCTAACAAGGCCGTCGTCTTCAAACATACCACCAGGGTGAAGAGATCAGGATGCACGAGTAAGAAGGCGACGAATTCAATCATGGTACCGAAGATGAAGAGGGGCCAGTAGTGCTCAAGATGCTGAGCATGTTTCTCGGAAAATGTCGGGTGAACTATGAGAGGAGGTGAGCACCACTGAGAGTAAAAAGCATGGAAGCATACTGACAGTGATATTGCAAAGGGATTGCGAGATCGAAGATGAAGCCGAGTACCAGAGAAATCTCAACTTGCTGCATCCTCAAGGTCGTCCAAGCAATCACGAACAAGATTGAAGCAAATACAAACTCCCATAGCCCTGTGAGATCAGTCAAATGGAGTATGACGGATGCGAGCCATCCACCGGATGCGTGTAGCTTTACAGAAGGATGTATCTATCAATGCCAGACGCTTAACCTAGTTTCTTGTCATACTTACCCAATAGAATCGAAAGTGAATAGATTTCCTGGCAATGTCATACCCTTTGCCTCCGATACTATCCAGGTGGTGACCAAAAGCTGACATTCAAGCTAATGCTGTACAGTGTCCTGTAGGGGGCATCATACGCCACCATAAGCCAACTATAGAGAAGGCCTGTTTTGACATTAGAAGGGACAGTAGATTTGACTCACCTGCATGGGAATCACTATAGGGGGAAAGTAGCTGGTTGCGTCTCAGCGAGAACTACAAGTAAGCCCCCTCCCACTCATATATTAATACCGACAAGGTGATGGGTCATTATACAAGGCGATGCATCCTTTGTGTTGATTTCAATGGCTTGAAGTTGACAAAGGAGACAACACTTCATGATGCCGACACCGGCCAAGAGTGTAAGGTAAAATCACCACCTCTTATCGAAGGGATGAAGCAGCAGGCACAGGATGGAAATTCTTCCGATCCCCCCCCCAGCGGTTAATCGTTACATACTACCTGCCGCTCCCTTCATTGGGAGCTATATATCTCATTTAAGCGTCCAATACAACACATGGCATGGCAGTAAGAACATGCAGTGCCAGCAATTGATCAATTTGCTCATCGTACTAGGCCGCAGCCGTGCTAAAAAACAGTCCACCCAGCAGCCTGCAGTACCAAGAAGGACAAGTAACTGCTACTGACTTGCGCCTGTACATAACCCCCACATTGCCGAAGACAGACCTCTTGGATGTAGTGTTCGCAAGGGGAAGAAGAAAGGCAACGACTGCGGAATTTGCGGATAATACTACAAAATACTTGCAGGCAACATCGATCGTGCAACATACTGTACAATAATATCGACACAATCTCAAACGAGATAAACGATCCTAAACATCGTAGAAAGCTGGGTTATTAATATTCGGACCAGGGACCGAACGCCGCACCAAGCCACCCGGAACATCCGAAAAGTCCACCGGTGGAAAAGTCGATGTTTTCTCACGTCGGCCCACTTCTTGTTCTTCTTCCTTCTTTTCGATATCCTTTAGCTTTTGAGACTCAAGAGCTCGGTTGGTCTTGAAATATCTGCTCGCGTGCTTGCTCTACTCCAACACCTTTGCAGCTCATATGTTATCACACTACTATAGAATGACAACATGTAAATTGTACAGACCAAGAAGTTATTATATAGAAGAAGAGTTAGCCTAGCTTGGGGCGTTGCAGCAGCAGCAATAATTCCAATGATACGCCGGCGATCCGGCGTCGGCTGTAGGCGGTGGCTTCCTTTGCAGGAACGCGCCAACGGGAAGGAACGAGAGATTGCCGAGCATCCGTCTTGATAATGGTCCACAATTTGCCTAATTCGGTGTCGGGGACGCCCTTTTAATAATTGCGACTAATTATCCATTGCACCCGAAAAAATTCGACACCCGAAATCTTCTCTTATGGGCTTTTCGCTGCCCATCATCTCCCGTCCGGACATTTGTATGGTAAGCCGTTTGCCTATGCTTGCAGTCTGTGGTACAGGTATTTGCCAACTGCGCATGGACAAGGCCAATTTGGCGTCTTAGTACGTAGTAGTAGATATGAAGTTCATGACGCAGCAGTACATACACAGTAACTAACGAAAGGCTGAAGATTCTTCAGTATCGTTGATGAGAGAACAACGCTCCAACGTTCAATCGGCGCTATGTCATCTTGAGTGATGATGACTCATAGTACTGGTAGCCCATTAGTGAGCACATGCATAGTGACAACTTTCAAGCAGATGCAAGCCCTGATTTCTCAGATTATCATGCTATTCTCTGTTCGACTTATTATTTGTGGTTACTTAATTGTTTGGTTTCCCCATGGAGACCGTAGGCACCTGCCGCCCTGTCTTGCTAAAAGATGCGCAGCCCAGACAGGGCTAAAAATCCGCGACATGAATAGAGACCCCCGGGCCATGCAGTGAAAAGCATATCACCCCACACATATATTATCAACCCTTGTAAGTATCAGTTACCAGGTTCCAGGATGCACAGCGGTCAAGGGTTAGTTACTGGTTATGCTCTAATTGAATCTTCTTTTTTCCCCCTTCAGTTCGAAATAGCGTTCTTCGCCGTCTTCTTCTTTTCTTGACGCTCATTCTTCATTTCCTTTCTTTTTCAGGACTCCAAAGTTACATCTTCCTGAATTTTTGTTTTTCAATTAAACCGAATGCTGAACGGTATTTGTGAAATGTGAATGATGCGGACACATATATGGATGTCAGAATTACTCACCCGGCGCCGGTAGCTGCATATAGGCTACAACATGATGAGCACATAGACTTTCTTTGAAGCGGCACTGTCGGTTTACGAACTGCGTAAACAATCAACTTGATGTTTAAAGTTTAGCCAGCCACTGTACCATCTATGGTCCGGTCTATGAAGTTCGCATTCCACATTCTTCTGCAATCTGCATAAGTAGCGAATTGCTAGTACCTTACTGATGGTTGTTAGGCGACTAAGAAAGGAGGAGAGATAAGTAGTAAGGATCATTATTCAGCACCTAGTATTTAGTATTCAGAGCATGGAAACTTCGGATATGAGATAGGTACCTTAGTACGTTACTATAGGTCGTGGAGCCTCGAGGCACTACCAAAAAGGGCCGAAATCAGCATTCTGCAGCCCACTGGCGCCAGCCAGGTAGCCGACAACCAGAAGATAGCAACTATCATGAACCCGCAGCTCAACGAAGATTGAAGGAAGTGCCTCGTTCCTGGAGAGCTCCGAGTCTTTCGGAGTTCCAAGCTTGTTGCAAGAGCGCCTGTCCATTTCCATCCGCCCTAGGCACTCAGTTTATATTACCATTATCTCCCCTTGGCCAGCTTAAGCAGTCTGCCCCACCATCCTGTCGTGTCGTGCGGCATGCATGCCGAGTGTTCAGAAGAGTAGGTAAGCCTTCAACATGTAACATTAATTTGCTGGATGTACTACGAACTACTCACAGAACACGAAACAAATCACCATCCGTAAGTTCTTATTTACTGTACGACGATCATGTTCCACTGTTTAGGAGGCAATCGATTGATACGATAAATTAGGCGCCACGCGACGCGCTCTAATCAATTATATCCAGGGTTCACGCATATCAGGGTCTCAAGCTCTTCCCTTCCGGAATTTAAGCATGCCTTTGGTTCTCTTATTATTATTTTTGCCTTTTGCTTTATCCTTAATTGGTTATCCATCATTCATCGTACGTAACAAAATATCTCGAAAGTAAAGGCCATATTTCGTGCTCTTCTTCTCCCTTGTAACGGTAGTAGACTCTTTTATCTTTTGTCTTCTCTCTTCCCTGTGCTCACTCTGCGATTGTATTACTCACTACTATTCCCGGCCGAGTATTTACGAAGCTTATCTATGTCCAACCTCTCGCCTAGGTATATATTTCAGCTATCAACATGCTACTCACTGTACTCGTACGTCACAGCGGATAGGAAAGGTTGCTTGATGGAAATTAGGAAGACAGTGGACGGAGTACATAGGCCCCTTTCAATGTCCACACTGCTATCATTGCACTTTTTAGACAGTAGTAGACAGTATGTATTCTTCTACTACAAATGCAGCACTGGAGAAGAGCAAATAAATATATCGGATACTGATCATTAACATTAGCGCATGGCCAACCTTGGGCCTTGGACCTCGCCTTCGACCAACGATGTTTCTAACAGAACAGTTATAACCGTTTTGGGGGATAAAGGTCAATATAAGGACTAGTTGTGATTCATTCCGATTCATATCAATCATACTAATGTGATGGGGTCCGAGCGGAGGCTCCATACACTTTTGACAGAGTGATATTGCCACAGATCTTAGAGCGTGGAGTGATCTTGCCGCCTGTCGCTCAGTTCGAAGCCGCAACAACTACTCATTCTGTCGTATTTCAGCCATTGCTAAGAGCAGAAAGAGCCAAGGTTGACCTTCCGAAAGTGTTTTAAAACCCAGTGGAAATGGAGGCAGAAGCTCCGCTAACTACTCATCAAACATGATTATTAACGAACTCCACGGTCCAGGATCAAGAGAAATACTCGGTGGACCATCATACGCCATCTTGCGATACTTCAGTCTGTAACGGTACACAGTAGAAAGATGCACATCCCGTCGGAAATGAATGAAAAGCACAGAGGGCACACATAGAGCAGAAAACGGGCGCTAGCGGGCAGTTAAATGGCCACGTTCAGTTTGACGAACAAGGGAGGCGTGGAACGTGGGAATATTGTGGAAGCCATGAAACATGGAACCTTATTGAAAATCCGACGGTGATTATTGACGAATACAAGCAAATAGATAACATAAAAGAGAGGAGTGCAGGAGAAACGTGGAAGAAAAAGAAGAGAATGGGGAAAGAGCGAAGGTGAAATAATAAATGATAGCGCCACGGAACTGCCGGCCCCCGACCGTTATTTCTTCGCCGTGCAGGGTCATATTTCATCCGGAAAGAGGACGTATTTTAAGATTACCGCTCGGTTAACATGGACGGGTCGATCACTTTGTTCACGCCTGGCGCCAGTTGTCAATTGTCAATTGTCAAAAGGATTGTCATTTGGTGTTGTTTCGGGCTAATTATTTTCAAACACAGCCGTGTCCTAGGCACTTCATGCTATGGCTCAATACTTATGCCGTGTCATGCGCTGTTCTTCCGCGCATACATAATAGCATATCCTCAAGTCTGAATTTTCTCAATTCTCAATAATTTCCAGCATTCATCGTTAAATATCCGGGAAAGCCGAACGAGTCTTCCAAAAGTCCTAATAGAAGCCGGCTTCAGACCCTTAAATAAATGCCCTTAGGTCCTAAGACTCAAGTCTCATTTCGCCCGTTCCTGGACGTATCACACTTTGAACTTGGAAGTTGTGAGGCAATTGCGCGAGAGCAGCAATTGTACCAGACGGGAATCTTCATTGCCCTTTTCAGCAGGAGGCAGAGAACAGTTAGAAGCCATAGATCATGTCTCTCTCGTGCGCAGTTAGCTCTCCCACAGTTGTGGTACTCACAAAAGACAATGATCGTTTGACCTAAACCTGAAACTTGTAAATCTCCTCCAACACCTGTCTCTTTGACTTTTCTTTCCATTAGCTCGAAAGCGCACGGTCTATACGTTGGTATCGACCCCATCGCACGAAACACCCATCACTCTCATCGTTCAGCGCTTTTTGTTGAATATCGCTTCTGTGCGTGCCAGTCTGGTGTCGCAACTTCCAATCTCTTTCCTCCGTCCGTTTGCTCCAGCGTTAGTTGACTGTCAGCTCTTTCTTGCCGTTGGTGATCAGGGTAAGCCTGGTCCAGCACAATCGTAGCATCCAAGTAGTTGCGCCTCGCATTGTTTGGCTGTTGTTGTGGAGCACCTAGAGAATGTGAGTCTGGTTCTGCTGTTTTTTTCCTCAATCGTCTTTGGGATTAGGGGGATTGAAGACAGTGAGTCGTCTGGTTCCGTGGCGCCATGATTTCGAAGACACTTTGTGTTGGAATGGTTATCCAAAACTCAAGCCTTTATGACTCGTAATCACGTTTTCGCCGCATGCTATTGTGTGCACTTCGTTAACGCTTGGTCTCACGACGGTCCGAAGCATGACGAGCCAGTCCAGTGTCAGCCTCACGACGTGCACTGAGGATTATATCTTGCATACTGCAAGAAACAGAAATTCGAAGAACAAAAGGAAACGAGTGATGGGACGTTGTTGGACGATGCCAGTGCCGAGTGTCCGTGTGTGTGATGTTGATGGTGCTCATGTTGTGTCGACATTTCCCTTATTGTTCTCAAAACACTGACTTTTCGATCCTACAGCTTATTGCATACTTCACAGACATCTACGGAGCTTCTGTGCCAGGCCATAGCATTCTTCACTTACAGGATTTTCGTCCAAATCTGCCCCGAGTGTACTGTTTATCGACCAATCGACTTTCAGGCTTTATTACTTCCCTGGACAACAGCTTCAAACAGTGACGCAAAATTACATCCCTTATCCTCACTGCCTGTTTCAGGCTCAGCTGTACCCTTCAGTGAATATACTCATATCTAACACTGTCAACCATTTGTAAGTAAATTCACTCCAGGTATTGTAGTAACACGCGTTAAGCTGATGTCAAAAGATTCCTAGCGATCTGTCCTTGTACACGTACCTAAAAGGTTCGTCCCATACCTATCGTCGGGCGGTACCAACAGCACGTCAACTTCAACTTATAACAGCTAGATTGCAGGCAGATCGCACTTCCTCTTTCTTGAGGCTAGCATATCATTATCATCACAGTTAGTACTCGTTTCTTTGACTTTACCCATTATACCTCGACAGTCAGTTTCTTTTTCCACCCTGGCCTTTCAATGGAGATTCCTAGACTTAATCCAAAGAAGGATGATTTTGACATTATTTCGTTCCTGCAGTCTTGTGCCGACTTGATGACTCACCCTTTTACGCCCTCTCCCCTTCCGTTTGTTCCAATCCCGATTTCTTCCTCTGGACACACACCTCCATACACTTCAGACGAAGACGAGCTTCATAAGAAGTGTGGACCTCGAAACCTGTCTGTTCCCACAGCGCGCAACGTCCTTCATCACATCATGGCGGCCAATCAGACGTTCTCTGGCCAGCAGCACATCGTGTCTCCACCGCCCACTCAGTCTAGGGTCCCCATAACCATGCCTTTGACGTGTTCCCTATCCAGTTCACCACCTGCGACGAACTTATCCTTCTCTTCTACCGACACTTGCCCACCATCGTACCCTTCGGCTCGGTCGAAAAGAGATCACGTTCTCAAATCTCCTTCCCAGCTTTCCTCTTTTGCCTCTTCATCAGAATGGCAAAACACAGACAGTGAAAGCCGATTTGGAATGGATACCGAGATTGAACCCAGCTCTATGACTGATAGTGGCCATTTGTCATCATCAAGTCTTCTTTCCTCCTCACAAAATGAGAACAAAAGCCAAGTTATTGTTCCTCGACCTCCTAATGCGTGGATTTTGTATCGATCAGATATGCTCAAGAGAATTAGTGAGGGAGAGAAGGTTCCTGGGATTGACAAGGCTCGAGAAGAGCTAGGTCTTTCTCTTTTGCATGGTGGGTCAGGCGATGAAGGCTCGGGGAATAAATCAATGCCTCCTCCACCTGTGAAGAAGGTAAAAATCAGGAAAGGAGGCAAAATGCCCACTGAGGACTATATCGCTCTGGGACCCGGTAAGGGAGGAAAGGGTCTTCCTCAGTCCGATATCAGCAAGGTCATCAGCCATCTATGGAAGAACGAAATTCCAGATATCAGAGCGGTGTACGAAAACAGGGCGAATGCGAGGAAGCTCGAGGTCAGTTACAAAATCGCGGAAGAGTCGTCATCTCCCCGTACCTTGACATGTTGTCTCTCCACTAACTAACAAAATAATGCAGCATCGAAAGCTGTATCCTGATTACAAATTCCAACCTAAGAGGAAGGCCGAAAAACTGAAACAGCGTATAGAGAGGGAGAGAGAAAAGCAGGAAGCTAGACGTTTGAGGGAGGAGGAAAAGCGAGCTGGCAGTGCGTATATTTTCCATCTTCATTTGATACAAACTAAATTTACATGAGCAGAGACTAAACGACGATCTCGGAACAGAGAAAAACGTTCACCTGTCTCTCCTTACAGTATTACGCAGGCTCGACATGAGATGCCGTCTTTGGGTAGGACTTTGACTTATGATTCTGAAAGCAGTGGCTTTTATCCTTCAAGTTTTGAGAGTAAGTTCTTTTCCTGGATGATGCTTCTACAATTATTGACTTGTCTATCCAGCTTCCAACATGTCAGATTTACGAGCTACTGCAGCTCAAGCCACGTTCAGGAGACCATTTCCTCTACCCAACTACGCTGTGCCAGCTCTTCCTGGAGCTGAAGGACCCTCCTCGTCTACCCCTGGTCAGGCCGTTGCCCACGACTACACCTGGAGACATACACGCCACACTGGTCCACTGATGATGAACGATTTAGACCTCCTTGCTCCTCCAATGACTGAGCAATACTCATCCAACTCCCTCTCTGCACGTTCTCAACCCCTTACTGCCCCTGCTTCACCTGGGCAGCTCCTCTTCCTTGACTCCGCTAATTATGATGTTCCTTTGCGAGCTACTGCCAGTCCATTCCCTGAGGACTCTGTCTCTGATGAGGATTTCCAAAAGGCCCTGCTTTCTATCACCTCGGCAGCTCATGACGTCTCGCACAGACCTATGGCTGTACTTGACATTGACGACATCCCTGTTCTTAGTGATGAGCCGTTCGACACTCATGAAGATCCAGCCGCCTTAGCTCAAGCTTGGTGGGATTTGGACCAACATGCTTTCGAGAACGATACAGAGAGGGGGCCCAGCACGAGCGGTCTTATTGCAGATGATCAAACTCTGAGTGCCACTGTCTTGGAGGCTGGACCTTCTCTAGGTAATTTCATGCCATACATATAAGGAAACAGAATGATGACTGACATGAAACATATTGTGGCAGGTTCATCCTCAAACCTCATCTCCGTCACTATTGGCGAGCCTTCCCATCATCAAGAAGTCTCGGATGCCGCAGATCACGATGCTGAACCTTCTCAGTCGCCGTTAATGATCGAAGGGGTTACTTACCAAAGTCTCGCGGCAACATACCAGCAACCCGTCTACTATACGCCTGTCTTCGATTCTAATTCCTCCTTCCTGGGTATGACTCCTGTTTTTGAACCTGCTCTCTTTGAGCAGATGCCATCGCTTTTCGATCAAGGTCCTTTCCTTTCAACAGCCCAGCCTCTTTCCCCTACTGAGACTTATTCTGCTGATCCTACCTTTCGAGAGTCTACTTTCCTCCAAACAGGCCAAGACTCCAATTGCGTCTCTTCTTTGTCCAGCCGTGAGGGCACCGTCAGGTCTGTCTCTTCTGCCAACACCGCTCCTCGCTACATCTCCTCATCAGCCTATCCACCCACCCCATCGTCAATGGATACCATGGGTCTCCCTTCAGTAACTGGTATCGTAGACCGAAACACATCTTTCTCTGCTCTGACAGCCGTCTTGGCTGGTCAGGGTATGGGTATGATGGGCGAAGACATGTTGGCATGGGACGAAGATGAGTATGCTGCCGAGTACGCTGCTGCGAATGCCAGCATCATCGTGGATGAAAACAGGAAGCGGAGGGAAAGCGCTTCAATGGTCAGCCTTGCGCCTGTCGGCGAGGCCAAATCTCCAACAAATCCTTCAGGCTTAGACGCCTGAGTGGTATACCCTAGTCTCAACGGATTATGTTGGTTTCTTCGATCTCGGCGAAATTTTAAACGATTGTATTAACACTCTTCGAATCTTTTTCTTCGTCTCTATTTTTCTTAGCATCTGATCCCTCTAAGTCTCAGAGTCTATCTTGCGATTCGTTATATGATCTTCATTACTACACAAACTTACCATATATCTTGTTCATCATATATCATCATCATGTTTCCTTTTTTTTCATCGTCACCCTTTCCTTTTTGCTGTTTTTCATTTTTTTGGGTTTGCTAGTTTATCTCGACAGTCGTTGTTTATAGAATAATTATTTGTATCAGCCCATATTGTAGAAAGTCGTAAAGTGAAAATCGTGATGCAGAAGTTAATAACTTTCAATTTTGATTTGACGGCTTCTTGTGAATGTGTGGTATGTGGATTTAGATGATTTTTCCCATTGCCATCTTGATGCCGTAAATTGAAACTACCTATAACTATCTTCATGCCTCTACGTACGTCCGGAAGAAATATGTGTGAATAAGTGCAAAATGAGAAAGTTCAAAACAAGAATAGTGAATTAAATAAAGTCTTGATGATGCTGAAAGATAAATGGGAAGACAACTGGCAGTGACAGCCAACAGGTAGTAATAACTTCTAGTCTGCTTCTAGCACCACTATACGTTTCTGTCGAAATTTCAAACTCGAAAGGTCAAAATAATATTTTGATTGAGAAGGAAGCTTCATCCTTATCTTCTTATCATATCAGCAACAAGCGACCGAAAGTCTAGAAGCGAGACGACCAACCAATGAAAAGCCGCAAGAAAAAAAACACGAATTCTAATAGCATGTGGAAAGGTATAGGTTATTAGTACAAAGCTTGGCGGATTCTAAATTTACCGTAAATATTACGTAAATATAAATTCGGTCCGAAAGTGTGTCCCAATTTAGCACGGATTACATCAGATGTAATTCTAGCAAATGAATGCAATCTCATTCTCTCAGATCCTGCCCCGTTTCACCAAGCCTGGAGCTCCGGCAAGCGGGTGGGGCGTATTGGAAAAGTGGAAATGCCCACTGCCCATTATGCCATAATATGCTCTTTGGATTCGAAAATGAGATGTACGAATACTACGAGTAGGCCTGTAATGAAAGGTCATATGATGATTATATGTGGCTGGCTATCGATGCGTCCTCTCGTAAGTTGTCGCTTGTTTTCAACGTTTTACAGCTGATCTACAGTATTTTTCCACTAGCATTTCCATAGCCGCCTCTGTGATTTGGGGAATCGGACGAAAGCCGCTGAAATAAACGCGGAGCCCTATGGGGAATGGAAAAGATTCGATTTTCGAAGAATAAGATTTGGTTTGGGTCCTTACTTCTTGCTCTCTGGACAACGGACCCCGCTTGAATATGTGACGCAACTGCATTTATGATTTGGAAGTTTGTTCTGAGATTCGAAAATGGGTTAATGACAAAGGACAGACAGACCAGTAACTGAGGCTAGCAGGAACAGAGGATACGCGTGGGGGAGTAGAGAAATATGGAGGAAAAGCCTACTACCCTCCTTTTTATCAAATTTCGGATTGATGTCCGCCATTTGGTGGCTGGTGATTGGTCGGCGAAAGCCCTCGAGGAAAGTGAAGTAGAGAATTATAGTATGGTCTGCAACAAATTGCGGTCTTCGCATTTTTCGGGAGGGAAAGCGGCATCGACGAAAGGACAGAAAAGTTTACGAGGTTCCGAAGACGGATACAACTTAGATATGATCTCGGTATTATACCTGCCCCCCTGCTGACCGACCCACACGTGTAACGCCAGACAGCGCCTCACTTATATAAAGGTTTTTAAAGCTCATGAAGTCAAGCTGTCCACTTCCCAACTTGTTTTTCTTGGAAGTAACCATAATCCAGAATATCATTAGGACCCAACTTCAACTTAAAGCCGCCCTTTAAATTTTCCGCCTAACCCATTTTGCCCTATTGCCACCCCAGCAAGATGGTTCGACACGCAACTTTTGACACAGAACCGGTGGAGATTGAAAAACCGGCCGAGGTGCAGACCGAGGATGTTAATGTTGAGAAGCAGTCTTCCTTGCATCCCATCGGCACGCGTACGACTGAAGGCGGTGACACCGAGAAGGGAAGTACAAGATATGCCGAAAGCGAATCTGGTTTGCTCTACAAGAAGGAGCAAAAGAAGGCCGAAAGGAAGTTATTGATGAAGTTGGGTAAGTGTTTTCGCTCTTCTGGATCGAAATGAGAGGCTCATATGATATATGTATATATATTACTTAATGCGCAGATGTTGCCATTTTGCCTTTTGCGGTTTTGTTGTACCTGAGTGCCTACCTTGATCGAGGGAACTTGTGAGTTGTTACACTGAAGTGGGCATGTTGCAGGGCTAACTTTGGCGGAAAGAGCAAACGCGAGACTGCAAGGTCTGCAGGACGAAGTCCTGGATGGAAAAGACAAGAACTACTCGATTGCACTCTGCTGTTTCTTCGTGACTGTACGTTCTCGGTTCATTTCTCGATGCGTATTTATGTTAATGTCGTTTCTACAGTACATTGTGTTCTCAGTGCGTAAACATATGACCGTGCTGCTCGCGTCTCTCTTCTAATGTCCTTCAAAAGGTCCCCGGTACTCTCATGGCCAAGCAATTCCTTCCTTCTAGATCTATCGCCTGCGGTGCCATGATCTGGTCCATCGCCGCAACCTGCCAAGCAGCCGCTTTCAACAAGGCCGGACTTTACGTTTGTCGCCTTTTTGTTGGTATCGGTGAATCCATGTTCGGTCAAGCGATGGCTCTTCACTTCTCCTACTGGTACACCAAGACCGACCTCGCCAAGCGCGTCGGTCTCTTCATCTCGGCTGGTGCAGTCTCTGGTGCTTTCGGTGGTTTGATCTCGTTTGGGGTGTCTAACATCAAGAACAGTCCTATCGAGCAATGGAGGATCTTGTTCTTGATTGAGGGTTGCCCCTCCATTCTTCTTGCCATTTGTGTATTTTTCTTCATGCCCAGTAAGCCCGAGAAGAGCAAATATCTTAATGAAGAAGAGAGAACTCTTTGCTTGACTAGGTTGAATCAGGAGAACAACGTTGAGAAGGATTTGGGTATCGATTGGGGGGGTGTCAAGAGGTGTCTCACCGACTGGAAGACCTATGTCATTAGCATTGCGTAAGTTAAATTTTACGATATTATAGTATATGACTCACCTTGTTTTAGTTATTCTTGTATGAACCTCACCCTCGGATCTGTCAGCGGTTTCTTGCCTACTATCATCAAGGGCTTTGGTAACTTTTTCATACTCGTCGCTACAGCTTATAAGTACTCACATATTGTCTCTAGGCTACTCCAACGCTCGTGCCCAATTATTTACCGTTCCTCCCTATGCCGTTGCTCTCGTCTTCATGCTCATCCTCACTTCCTTTTCCGATTACCGTCAAACCCGTGGTCTCCCCGCCGCTTCCGTTTTCTGCCTCGGTATCATCGGCTGGGCCATCCTTCTCGCTGTCCCTGCTGACGAACACTACTCTGCTCGATATTTTGGGTGTATCTGTGTTGTCACAGCGGGTTACACCAATATCCCGTTGATAATGAGTTGGCAGAGTGGTTGTACTGCGAATCAGAGTCAAAGGGCGACAAGTTTGGGTATGCTTAACACTTTGGGACAGTGCTTGTCTTTGGCTGCTGCGTTTTTGTAGGTCATAATCCTTACATATGCTTTCAAGGCATTTACTAACAGTCCTGGCAGGTTCCCTTCTGCGGAAGGTCCTCAGTATACCAAAGGTGCCTCTATTAACTTGGCCTTCCAAGGTCTCGGACTTATCCTTACATTGTTCATGACCTCGTACTACCGATGGGAGAACCGACGACGAGACATGAAGGAAGGTGGACAACCTGCCGTAGGTGTTCCTATCGACGTCAAGGAAGGTTACGATAGGGCTGTCGGTCAGTATTTTTCTCCGCCAAGCCTAATATATCGGCGCGTTCTGAGGCTGACATTCTGGTGACAGGGTTCCGATACGTCCCATGATCTCGTCCTTTTTCTTTTTAGGTCATTAGCAGTGGTGTATATCTGTATTTCTATAGTATTTACGAAGAGTACGTACAGAATTAAAAGAAGATTAAGTGCAGAAAGTCAAAAGTCCCAGGCGTGTGTTAGTACGTATCTTCGTGGCGCGGAAACAGCAATACTGATACGTGGAACAAAGCCGAACATTCCCTTTGCCATTTTCATAGAGATCTTATGGAGCAAAATTATGTATATGATGAACGCATTACATGGACGACTACTAGCTGTTGTCTTCTTGTCTGCTATCCTATGATTAGCAATGGCTGAGAATGTGATAATGAGCAGAGGTATCGGCGAACGAAGGCCCTTCCGCAAGATCAGACACCCTTCGTCGGTCAACATGCGGATTTCCTTATTTCTCCACGTGCACGCAGTATTATTGCCGGAGGTTTTACAATTTGTTCAAGCGGTCTTCGTCAAGCACCGCAGCAATAACAAGATACACGATAGAAGAGGAGTAAGTTGCACTATATACATATACTCAGCATTTCGTGCTTTATTATGGAATTATCTATGAGAATACTATAAATCTCAATAAACATACTCTCACGCACAGCGCTTAGTATGAAGAAGCCTTATTTATTGACCTGGCAAACCCCGACCTTGACAACGCCTTTCCTTCTCTTCCTCATCTCTCAACCCTTCAAACATGTCTAATTGAGCCAAGACCACTCAAGATCTTGATTATAACTCTGACCATCGATAGTAGTGGAAAAGACACCGATATCGTAGTCGTCGTTTGAGAGAGCACCAAAGGCGCCACGAGAGAGGTCGAGGTGTCGGAGTTCACAGCCAGGGCAGCGGTCTGCAACAGTAGCAGTGATTGAAGTTCCCTGCCCTGTTTGCCGCCCTTCAGCATTTGTGTATCAAATATTTTCAGAAAAGAGAAACTTACATGTTAAGTTCACTTGATGACCACAGATAGGGTTGTTATTGGGGTTCAGACCGTTGTACCCAGGCCAGTTATCAAACAGTTCAGCAGAGACAGCGACAATGAAAGCCGAATCAGGGTTGACGGTACCGCAAGCTCCTGCAGTGTTATACTGATAGTACCAGGTACCTTGGCCGTAGAAAGGACCATCTCCGTCAGGGTCGGCGGAGACAGCAGAAGAGGTGGCTGCAGCAGCGGATGTGGCGGTGGTAGAGGAAGGTGCGGAAAACGTCGAGAGGGAAGTAAATGTGGGAGTGAAGGAGGTGGATGTAGAAGTGGATGAGGCAGTTGCGCGGGTGAAGGACGAAGAAGAGACCAACGTAGCGGTGGAAGAATGAGAGCTGGTAGATGAAACTGTGGAGGAGTGAACAGTGCTGTGGATAGCAGTCGAGGTCGAGCTGGAGGTAGCTCGAGAAGACGACCTTACGCTTGACATAGGAGTGACCTCGGCAGATAAAGCGGTGGTGCTGGAGCTCGCGGTCGACTGGGAAGCTTGTCTGGTGTTTACGGCGGCGGTCGATGTAGCGCCCAAAGTCTTCGTCTTGGTTTGCTTGCCTTTATCGGCACTGGATGAGAAAGAGGATGCGGCGAAGGAGGAAGTTAAGGTGGCGGAGGCACTGGCAGACATTGACATCTCTGCCCTAGAACCGGCAGAAGAAGCGTCGGCTGGATGGGATTGAGTGACCGAAGCACTTTCGGATGTTACAGATGTACTTGGAAGGGCGTAGACCGACGATACAAGAGAATCCGAGGCAGAATTCGCAGCAGAACTAGACCATGGACTGCTTGAAGGGCTGGTGAAAGAGGATGAAACGCTAGTGCTAGCAATTTGGGAAGAAGAGTCGGTAGCTGACGCTGTAGCCGAAACAGCCACATACGACAAGTCGGAGGACTGGGCAGTACTGAGAGACTCGGTGGCACTGATACTGACCGTAGAGTCGGAACCCGAAGCACTAGTTGGCAACGAGTCAGGAATGACAGTGACGACTGAGGTCACAAAGGCAGTTGTGGTCGACGCAATGCAAGTACCAGTCGCCCTCTTAACCACCTTGGTCACCACGTCTCTCTTCACAGAATCCACCTTGGACCGACCTTGTTTCTTGAAGAATTCTGGGTTGATCCGTTGAGCTTCCGTTCTAGAGCTGAGGCCACGCTTGGCAGGCAAGATGAAGCCACTGTGTTTGCTGGTAGGGAAGAATGGGTTGTACGCATGGGGCCCAGGAGCAGGGGCAGCAAGTAGAACAGGAAGGAGGAGGAGGAGGAGTGAGAGAAGTTTCATGTTGATCAGTTGTCGCACCCGGCGGAGGTTGATGTTATTATTCTTGCCGCTCTCGTGGCAAAAGAGCTGACCGGCAGCAAAAGAGCGTTGTTGCACAAAAGAAGGTGTCTTAGGAGAGGGTATTCGCTACCAGAGCGTTATAGTAAAACAGTTGGTAAAAGATCAGTATCGGACAATAATAAAGAAGAAGGCGGAGAGAATAAATTTGACAAGGCCAGCTTAGATACAAGACAGGTGGAATTGTCACTTGTCATCATCATCATGAACTCTATGTTTTGTGCAATGAACGATGTCGGCTATTGTTGGCTACTGTCCGTCTTCAGCTCTGATCTATCATCCCTGACGTCCGGTAGAAAATACAATTGGTTCGATGCCGTTCGAGGCAATAGAGCGGAGGATCTGAACTTTCAAAGGGAAAGTCTTCCGATAAGACCCTTGTTGGAATGACAGTCGGGATATGTAACTTTTCAGAAGATCAGCCGCCGATGGGAAACGGCGACCGCCGAAGTGATAATTTAATATTTTTAAAACCTTTTTTTCTTTTAAATTTGAGACCTTATTCCATCTACAATACGTAATCAAGGCTGTCATTGTGTAAACATTTGAAGTCACGTGATGTACCTCGAAATCTTCCTCGCATTGCAGAAGTTACGGGTGCTGAGAATGAAGTTGTGCGTGAATTCTGACTCTCGGACGCTTCTGTAACTTCATTCTGTAACTTCACTATCCTCGTATCTGCACATAAAAAGAAGGTGGAAAGTGGATTACAACATGCTTTCCAAGAGCAACCAGCCTTCCGACGCGCTCCTTGAGTGAGTTCGCTTCACTTCTTTCGGACCATTTGCTAATTCACGGAAATGACAGCGCCGACTTCTCCTTTTCCCAACCCCCTTTTTCGACACTCATTGACTCTCGAGTCCTCGTGGCCCTTGCCGACCAAAAATTTGCGCATCCGACTTTAGTACAGGCTAAGGCCATCCCTCTTTTGCTCGAAGGAAAAGATGTTCTTGCCCGAGCTAGGACAGGAAGCGGTAAGACTGCTGCTTATATAGTCCCAGCAGTACAGAAAATCTTGGAGGCCAAGGCTGTAAGTTCTGTGTGTCATTAGACTTGAAATATGCTTACTTAATCATAGGATCTTTCCCCTGCCTCTGCGGAGTATCAAGCTACTCGAGCGATCATTCTTGTGCCCACCAAGGAATTGGCCTTGCAAGTCTCTTCTTTCACCAAGAACGTTACTAAGTACTGCGATGGTCTTGTGCAATGCGTAGATGTTGCTGCAGGTGGGGCTAGTATCCAACGGTGCGTGCGAAGTTGATAATGAAGGAGCCGCTCTGATTCGTTATTTGCAGAGTGCTTCTCAATGACAAGCCCGACATCGTCATCTCCACTCCTACCAAACTTCTGTCCCTTTTGCAGTCTAAATCCCTTTCTCTCTCGCAACTTTCGTTCCTTGCTATCGATGAGGCGGATCTTTTGCTTTCGTACGGTTTCAAAGACGATCTTACTAGGATTATGGACCCTACCTCTGGATGGATCCCTAAGCTTGGTGTGCAAGGCTGCCTCATGAGTGCTACTTTGAGTGACGACGTCGAAGGCATCAAGGGTCTTGTCCTTCGTAACCCCGTAAATAATACTCCTCAAAGCTTAGTATTATGCTGATCAGACATCAGGCCATTCTCACCCTTTCTGAACCCGCCTCCGCCTCGTCTCTCCTCAGTCAACACTACACCCACACCTCCGAACGAGACAAGTTTCTCCTTATTTACGTCCTTCTTAAGCTCAAACTTATTCGCGGTAAATCAATTATCTTCGTCAACGACGTCGAACGTGGTTATCGTGTCAAACTCTTCCTCGAACAATTCGGTGTCAAGTGTTGTGTTGTCAACAGTGAATTGCCCTTGGCGAGTAGATATCACGTGGTCGAGGAGTTCAACAGGGGTGTGTATGATGTCGTTGTGGCAACTGATGAGGGTGCTGGAGCCGACGCTGAGGAAGAGGAAGATGTCAAGCAGGAAGAAAGCGAATCAGAGGGGGAGGAAGATGAAGATGACGACAAGGAAGCGGAGGATAAAGAGAAGGAGGCCAAGGAAGAAGCAAAACCCGCCCCTGGTCCTTCCAAACGCCGGGCAACCTCTCCTCCTTCCAAGCCCAACAAACGAGCCCGGCGCGCAGACCCTACCTCTTCGCTCGCTCGTGGCATCGACTTTACCTCCGCATCTTCCGTCATCAACTTTGACCTTCCCCTCACCTCTACCTCCTACATGCACCGAGTCGGTCGTACTGCACGAGCTGGTCAATCAGGCCTCGCCCTTTCGTTCGTCGTCCCTAGAGAAAATTGGGGTAAAGACAAGGCTGTATCAATCAAGTCAGCAGAGAAGGATGAGAAGGTGTTTGAGAGGATCAAGGAGAGGGTGAAAAAGGAAAGCGACAGTGAGATCAAGGAATGGGATTGGAAAGGCAGGAAGGGCGAGATTGAAGGATTCAGATATCGAATGGAGGATGCGTTGAAAGCTGTCACTGGCAAGAGGGTCGCCGAAGCGAGAAGAGAAGAAGTCAGGCGAGAGTTGTTGAACAGCGAAAAACTCAAATCTCACTTTGCTGCCAATCCTCTCGATTTGTCTTACCTCCGACATGATGCTCCTCTTCATCCCGCCCGACAACAAACCCATCTCAAACATGTCCCCAACTATCTTATGCCGAAGATTGCGGCCCTCCCAACAGGTGGGGATGTAACTGATCATGCAGGCGTTGGATTCTCTAGACGAGGAAGGGGAGGTCATAGAGGGCGAGGAGGCAGGGGATCAAAGAGTGGTAGGGGCAAGAAGGTTGATCCCTTGAAATTCAAGTAGTGGTTCTCGTGTTCTTCAAAACTCGTCATGTATGCATATGATAGATATTCGGTCAGAACGTCTGGAAGCAAACTATACAACTACAGATCGACATCGCAGGGCCCCGCCCATCCCTCCGTAACATCTCACCATAGCCACCGAACGACAGATGAGTTAGACTTCGAAGACATGGGAAGGGCCCCACGATGCCCACTTGCAGGGTCAAATAAGAAGTGGACGGAGAACGGTTTAATTGTTGAAACCAAAACCAGCGAAAACTAAGCGTGCTGTCACAAGTAGAAAAGGAAATGTTGTAAATCTTCAAGATGGAAGTCACTCATAGCCTGTGGATGCCAGACAGTCCGTCGGGTTTCTGGTTACCCAAGACTGAAGCAGAGATATGACAGAGATACTAATTACCGATCATCGGATGCACCCTCCTGATTCATACCGTCCACACTTCCAACAGCGACCTTGTGTATGGCGAGTGATAGATAGTTGAAGAGATCATCCAGCGTATGGTACAGTCTGCGACGTCGTCCGTCGCACATGCCATCGATCGGACCGAGAAGTTGTGAAGTGAAGTATGTCAGATCTGGAAGAGATAATAGGTATAAATGAAAATGCTGATTGCCGGAATCGGACTTCCACAGAACAGTCGATAAATCTCCTGGAGGAATTTATGAACGTCGATGGCTGATGAGGTGAGTATATATCTATTGTTTGTTGGACGGGTGATTAAGTTTGAGAATTGCGGAGTGTGTGGCAAGACGATTGTAAGACTAACGTGAGCAGAGCTCATATCTATGTAGAACAGGAGGGTATAAGAGATTTCCAGAAAGCTTGAGCGTTAAGAGCTCAGTACCTGTCTCTCCCGGCGGACGAGCATAAGAAGCGAAAGAAGAGCTCATTCGGGAGTAATCGCTCCGTATAGAAAAGAACGATGTATACGGACTTCTTCCTCTCTCTTTTCATTGAGGGCCGATTCGCAAGGGAGAAGGGCGACAATGACTGGAGACAATCAACGGACAACCAACGGACAACCGAAGTTCACACACCGCACCACGGTCCGAGGCTCTCCTACATTTTGCTTGACTAGAAGTCCGCCCGCGAATGGCAGTGAGAGTGAACTATCCAACACGTCTGTCATTTCTCGACTCTATGCTGTACCAGATACCCATTCTCGCCTGTTGCTTTCCGATTCACAAGCGGCCCAAGCGGAACTCCGCTCCGTCTTCGAATCGACTTGCTGCAGCTGAGTAAATTTGACCACCGACTCGGGTCGGGTGTTGGTAATGTTACTAGAGATATTCGTGATCCGTGAGCTATCCATGATATGGTCGAAGCCGGAGCGAATGCCAGCACGAAGGTAAACGCGACCTGACCCTTCTACGTTTGCCAACCGTCGACCAATAAAAAACATCTGTCATGTCAGCAAAGAAAGCCAGTTGAACCATATCCATCCGATTCGGGTCGGAGCCACATGAACATATACCCCGCAAACGGACAGTTGGATGTCATCGAACGTCCATGGGAGAGCGTAGGGAACTTCCGGCATGGTTAAGAGGTAATGTGCGAGCGTGAAGGTCCTTTCGTTCTGACAATGTACACCGTGAACACCCGAGAAGGTAAAGATGAAAATCGTGACATCATTGCTCACATCATGCATCAGTGCGGCAGCTGCGGCTCGAGCGAAGAGATTGCGATCCAGGGATGAGCAGGGGTCAACCATGCGTGAAATGTAGAGCGCTCTAACCAGAAAATTGTAGCACTATTAGCACACAGATACCAAGACTTTGGGTCTTTAGGATCTACAAATCCGACACGGTTACGACTGATGTTCCAACCCAAATTGATGGAGGAAGTCTAAAGCCCGGAAGGCATTCATCTCAAGCATCCCCTGCAGGGCGCGGCATAAGACAGACGAAAGCGCAAGGTGACTCACCACCAGCGAGCAGCTTCTCATCCTTTCAGTATTCAACATAGAATATGAGAACCCGATTTGGTCGGGAAAAGTTCGACAAATACAGTGCACGGCTCGTCCCGACAATGTAACAAACAGCATTCGTTCGTTCCGAGCATCATGATGATGCAACAACATCTGAGCAGCCTACGAAGGAAGAAAGGAGAGAAGAAAGCGATCCCCTGCTATCATTGTCTGGCCGGTTCGGATTTTGCTGTAATTATCTTTCCGAACGAGAATTTAATTCGCATCGTTAAAAATCGCCGGCAGGTCCCGCATACGCGGTAAAAAGGCGTTCCGATTTTCTTACCCAAAGGGGTAACTCCTAATCATTCCGTATACAATCTCGAGCATCCTTTGCATTTCGAGTTTCGTCAATGGACAACAAACTTGGTCGTTCAACTGGCTATTTGTTCCGTTATGGCGAGTCTTCTTTTCGAAAGCGGTTTCGACTGTGGCTTCTTCTACGACAGATGGAAGCATCCACCGTGATCGTCCGAGTCTGACTGCAGATGTATTGTACATGCATACGGAAGGGTGAAAGCGGGGAAGAGGTTATAATATATAAGGAGGTTTATGAGGCAAGACTGAAGGCTTTCTCCACACACACAGACAACAGCCTTTCTATAAGCACCCAGCACAAGATACCTTAAGAATCAACCAACAGTGTCAACCCCACCCCAACAAACAAACTTACAGTCACAATGTTCGTGCGATCTCTTCTCCGAACCACTACCACCACAATGCCTTCCGCGAGGAGCATGGTCACTCGCAATGCTTCCACCTATGTCCCGCGCCCCGAGCCTATGGGTCCTGTAAGTCATATTCCTTACTCATATTTACTCAAGAAGAAGCGATTCTGACATCCTTGATTAGTTCCGACAGTTCTTCCATGACAAGCCTGTCCCCGTTGATGCCTACCCCCTTATTGCGATCGTTGTCGTCATGTGTTCCGGTGCCACTTATAGTAAGTCAATCTTACTTCCTTTTACCTCGCCTTGAGCAAGAGCAGTGCTGACTTGACCTTCTTAGTGCTCACCAAGCACATCAAAGAAGACCGAGATCACCTTCGGTGGCTTCCCAAGCACGGCGGTGTCAAGTTTGAGATTCCCCGAGAGTAATGATGATAGATCCTCAGAGAGACTTTCTTCTCAAAAACAAGGACAACATAGGAAGTTTAGTAGTCATTATAATAACCGGTTTACTCACTCGCCTGTTTCGGACGGTCTTTCAGGCGACGTTGATATTGTAGGACTTTTGTATAGTGTACATGATATGACATAACGTCAGGCGTTTTTCCACAAATCTCTCTGGTTACGTCCATTATCAGTGATCGAGGCAGTGTAGTTGGGTGCAAATCATGACTCGCAATAAGTGAATGATATCCATTGGGTGTTGAAGATTACTTGTGACTCATACGCGATGATAAAAACGGGTCTTACCTGATCAAAACCTGTATGATGAATGGCAACGCTGTGAGAATCACTAACAGTAAAAGTCATGTGAGGCTGTTAACTTTCTTCTGGAAAATGTTCCCAGACTTACATCAGCGGAATCTGAAGAACAGGTTTCATTTAAATGACGTTAGCCGACGTTCCCGCCAATTACTTATTAATAATTAATGTCAACGTTGACGTTCTTCCGCCACGATTTCCTATAGATATGTTATCGAGATGGATTTAGATACACGATATACCCAAACTCCCCGAAAGAGTCGTTATTGCCCTTGATCACAACATACATCCCATCGACGCCTGTCCAAGCCAAATCACAGCCTGATTGATATGAGACTCTGGAATAATCGTTCGTAAATCCAGTATCAGGACTTAGCTTGGCGTTTTGACATCGATTGGGGCAGCAAAAAAGGATAGCCTAAGGTGAGGCAGTAAGCGTACATGTTGCTTGGCGGAACATCGAGATAAGCGTAAGTGCTTAGTGTATCTGAACAAAATTGAACGTGACCGACACTTCGGGCATGCAGTGACTGTTTGAGTACAGTGATCGCCGCAGTTCACGAGGCTATGCTACTGATAGCTTTTCCCTCAGAAGACGCTCGTTGTTGTTATGTGCTGTACCGAACATACATCCTGACGGAACAGCGAGGATGCCGGGGTCGATATAGCTAGCTCTATAATGGTGAGAGATGAAGGAGTTTCGACCTTTGATTTCCTACGGCTGTGTTTCCCATGCTTACTAGTACGTCTCGAAAGATCTCCGCTCATATCCATCAGATATATCCCTCTGTCTTCCTTAATGGATGCTTGAGGAAGCGTAACAGGACGCAAGATGACAACAAGCTTAATTCGGCGGTCCATCCAACCTTATACCGCTCGTTCTCCTGGTAAAGAGTTGATATGGCTTGGAAGTACGAGGGAGTTTGCTTCGGAAATAAGTCTCGATGTCGAAAGAAGTTTGCGGCAGTGGCACTCTGCTGCATCGCCAGTCGATTTGTGGTTGTTTGCCGCTCTTTTGTCGACTGCTGAAGAATGAACGCACATAGATTCGGACACCGTGTCACAGCCGTAAAATAAGCATGAAACAGAGGTTGAGACGACGGGTCAGGCAACTCGAAACATGTCGCACGACGGAAGCTTTTTCGCGTCAGGAGCCAAGGGGACCCGAAGGGCTACTACCGCCGTTGCCATGGCGGCGGTGTCCGTTAGACGAATATCTGCGACGCAATTTTATGGAATTTCTCCTCAATGCAAAAAGCTTCGAGGCCATTCTGCCAAGCTCTGGCAAGTTCGCTGGCAGAGGCTGACGGCGAATGCACAACTGAAAAGACGAATCATCCTTTCCTTTAAAACTCCACATTTCTTTCTTCTAGTATCTGTAGCACTAAAACAAATAGAAAAACATTAGAAAATGGCCAGTGTCGTCGGTATTGATCTCGGTAACCTTTCCTCCAAGGTTGGTGTTGCCCGACACCGAGGAATCGACATCATTGTCAACGAAGTTTCCAACCGTGCCACCCCGTAAGTATTTACAGGCATTTGTCTCGTGTCCTTTGGGTACATCAGCTAACATATCGCTTTTTTATAGCTCTCTCGTCTCTTTTACCCCTCGTCAAAGATTTATCGGTGAACCCGCCAAGACCGCCGAGACTTCAAACTTCAAAAACACCGTTGGCTCTTTGAAGAGGTTGATCGGCAGGTCTTTCAACGACCCCGAGGTTGAGGAGTACGAGAAGAAGTTCATCAACGCGCAGCTCATTGACGTTAACGGTGAGATTGGTGTGAAGGTAAGCTCAGATCATCAAATGTGTATATTATTATTTCTTTAGTGCTAACTTTGAGATTGCCAAGGTCAACTATCTTGGCGAGCCCACCGACTTCTCTTTCACTCAGCTCGTTGCCGCCTACCTTGGCAAGATCCGAGACACCACTGCCGCTGAGTTGAAGCAGTCCGTTTCCGACGTTGTTATCGCCGTTCCCGGATGGTTCACCGACGTCCAGCGACGTGCTTTGCTCGACGCTGCCAACATCGCCGGTCTCAATGCTCTTCGGCTCATCAACGACACCACCGCTGTTGCTCTTGGTTACGGTATCACCAAGGCTGACTTGCCCGAGAGCACCGAGGCTCCTCGACACGTCGTTTTCGTTGACGTCGGCCACTCCGACTACTCCGTCGCAGTTGTTGCCTTCTCCAAGGGTCAATTGACCATCAAGTCCACTGCCTATGACAGGCATTTCGGTGGCCGGGACTTCGATTATGCTTTGGTCCAGCATTTCGCTGAGGAATTCAAGACCAAGTACAAGGTTGACGTCCTCTCGTCCCCCAAGGCTGTCTTCCGACTCACCACTGGCTGTGAGCGTCTCAAGAAGGTCCTCTCCGCCAACGCTGAAGCCCCAATCAACGTTGAATCGCTCATGAACGACATTGACGCCACTTCTACCTTGACCCGAGAGTCCTTCGAGAAGCTCACTGACCATCTCCTCTCCCGAGTCTCTGACCCTCTTGCCGAGGCCCTTGAAAAGGCCGGTCTTACTATTGACCAAGTTGATGCCGTCGAGCTTGTCGGTGGCTCTACCCGTATCCCTGCCATCAAGGAGCGAATCCAGCAGTTTTTCGGTGGTAAGATCCTTAACTTTACCCTTAACCAGGATGAAGCTATTGCCCGAGGTGCCACCTTCGCTTGTGCTTCCCTTTCCCCCGTCTTCCGAGTCAGGGAGTTTGCCGTCCACGACATTGCCGCTTACCCCATCAAAATCTCATGGGAGAAGGAGGCTGGCAACCCCGATGAGGACACCGAACTCGTTGTCTTCGGTACCGCTAACCCCATCCCTTCAACTAAGGTCCTTACTTTCTACCGACAGGGCCCCTTCGAGCTCGAGGCTGCTTATGCCGACCCCGCCTCTCTTCCAAAGGGTATCAACCCCTGGATCGGCAAGTACACTGTCAAGAGCGTCGAGAAACCCGCTTCTGGCGACCTTTCTATCGTCAAGGTTAAGGCTCGACTTAATTTGCACGGTATCATGAACTTTGAGGGTGCCTACTGCGTTGAGGAGGTTGAAAAGGAGGAGGAGGTTACAGTTGGTGAGGGTGAGGATGCCAAGACCGAGAAGAAGTTGGTTAAGAAGATCCAGAGGAAGGGTGATTGCCCCGTTGTTGGCCAGTACACTGGTTTGGTCCAGGACAAGGTCAACGACCTCGTCGAGAAGGAGGGTAAGATGCACGCTGAGGACAAGTTGGTCATGGAGACCGAGGTAAGTGTTCCATATGTTTTATATTTCTTATTTTGAGCAATATCTGACTTCGTCTTCTAGGACCGCAAGAATGCTCTCGAAGAATATGTCTACGACACCCGAGGCAAGCTTGACGACCGATACGCCAACTACGTCCAGGCTTCGGAGAAGGAAGCTCTCCTTCAGGGTCTTCAGGAGGCTGAGGACTGGCTCTACTCTGAGGACGGTGAGGATGCCACCAAATCTGCCTACGTCCAGAAGCTCGATGCTCTTAAGGCCATGGGTGACCCTATCGTGTTGAGGTGGAAGGAGAGCGAGGATAGGCCTAGGGCTGCCGCTGCTCTTAGGGAGGCTTTGAACACCTACTTGACCGCTGCCCAAGGTGAGGATGAGAAGTACAGCCACATCGAGGAGTCTGAGAAGGCCAAGGTCGTAAGTAGACGTTTCTCATTTCATGTTAAAAAGGCAACGCTAACATCTTTATAGATTGAGAAGTGTGCCACCACCCAACAATGGCTTGAGGACCAACTTTTCCGTCAATCAGAAAAACCCAAGAACGTTAACCCCGTCATCACTTCTGCCGAGATCAACAGGCGACGAGAGGACGTTGTCTACAGCAGCAATGCTATCCTCAACAAGCCCAAACCTAAGCCCAAGGTCACCACTGAGGCTCCTCAGCAGCCTCCTGCGCAGGAGAAGACTGAGAATGAGCCCGAGGCCAAGGTTGAGGAGATGGACATCGACTAGATGCGTTGTTGAAGTTGGGGTGTTGTAGAGGGTGTTTGTTATTAGAAGAGGAAGAAGATATCCAGTCTAATTTATGTGACGAATACAGAATCCATGCATAGTTGGTTTTCGTGTTGTTGTTTCCTATGATCGTCTTAGAAAGTTGGACAGTCTCTTGTCTGTCCACAAGCCTCCAGTACATAATAATAATCAATAAACAGTTAGGAACGGAAAATTATGACGTTGTTAGATGCCCTGATCTGATGGTGTGACGCTCATCTGTGATCGGTCATCGATTGTTTGAATCTGGTTATTTATTTATCATCAACGAACTTTTTTCTTTTGGCACCAACAGTACCAGCGCCCGTCATTGAATGCTTTCATTCCCGTCATTTATACATATTTTCAACAGACCTTCGATATACCGAACAAATCCTCAATTGGAGAGTTAGCAATGCAAGTATGGAAACCGAGCTCTCTCAAGCGGTCGACAAGCTTCAAACAGCTTTTCCGCAACCCGAGCTTCCATCCTCCTTTCAATGCTTACCTCTCGCCACGGCTCTAATCAATTCCTACCATCCACCGCAAGAATTTCCACCAGACCCACTGCCTTATAACACTTCTGACCCATGTGATCCATATGGATACGCGCATACCGACATCCTCCGTTCAAGGCTTACTTCAAGGATACGCCCTAAGTTTCCACTCCTGTTCAGCCCCGTCCCGGGAATCAACCACACAGCGGCCACAAAATAGCTCAGGACCTTAGCATCAACTTCTAACTGTCTCTACCAATGTCAATGATTATTCATACAGTCATCAATTTGGTCGAATATCATACGAGCCAGCTCAAGCGCACAGGCCTTCGGCCCCTGCACCTGTACCTGGGGTCACTTTTGGAAGCACCAAAACGCCTCAGACACATACCATCCATGGTCCTCAAGCGTCCTCCTCCTCTCTATCTCAATTGAACTTATCACATCGGCTTCAGTAGGATACCAGCAGTACCAGCATCAGCTACCCACCCCTTTGCCTTCGAACCCTTTCCCGCCATTCCCTTCTGGCTCCCAGACTTATTTCCAGCCCCAGGCGTACGAGAGAGAGGATCAAAGCCGACTTGAAGATTACTCACGATTTAATCCATCAAATAATTTGGAAGTACTGGAACAGGCCAATATCGGTATCTGGATCAGTAGCCTTTTCTCAGCTTTACCGTACACAATCCCCTCACCAACAGCCAACATACCTCCATTCTTTTCCTCCTCATCTGAAGACAACTCTTCTTTTTAAGTTCCACTGGCTTCTCTGACTCTGCTCCCCAAGGACCTAAACTACAAGTCAAGCCCATAAAGAGCTACTGAGCAATGGACATATAGGACGGGATGGGAGGGAAGGATAGCAGGCTGCATGGAAGCCTGCCACCATGGAGCACAGATATGGGACTAATCTTCCAGGTGGGGGAGAGTGAAATGGCACAGGAGGAAGAAAGCGCAAGACGAGGAGGATATGAAGGAGATGTAGGAAATGAGGAAGATCTGGGTAAGTGTAAGAGCAAAGCTGAGAGACAGTCCGCAGCGTCAGGAGAGCCGGCGATTGTGTGGCGAGAGTGCGGGAGTGGGGGTGACAGTGGCGAAAAAGAGTGGACGGAAAATGTTGACGACGACAACTCTGATTTGAGGTCGGAAGCCAGTTTGGCATCCGAGCTTGAGATGCTTGAAGAGATAGTAGAGTATGATAAGTTCAATGGTTCATGCCTATAATCCGCACTTGCGTGCGTAGACAAAAAAGCAGTTGCTAACTCTTCCGCAAGATTCGAATACATCACTGTAGAACTACGCATTATTATTAGTGCGTTGAACAACAAATATTTGTAAGCTTGAGGAACGAGGGGCGGAGGGAGAGCAGGCTCCGTCCTTTATTTACCGGAGACTCTGAAATCTCATAGAAGAGAAGGCCTGGACCATTAAAATAGATGTTCCAGTTTTCTGTTTTGTTCGTTAATAACTGTAATTATTAAGAATCGGAAGGCATTTGGAATCTCCAAGTGCCATATATGTATGTAGGTTTAGGAGGAGTGCGACAACCTTTGCTCAGCTGTCGCGCCATTACTGTTCACATGGCATTTGCCTAATAAGTGGATACCGTTTCGCTTCTTCTGCTTACAAATCGCAACATCTGCTAGGTGAGTGGATACCTTTTCTTTCATTCTGCCAGCAAATCGCAAACATCTGATAGGTGCCAGGTCCCAGGTACTGCATATTGCTACCCCCGTTTAAGGGGTCCGACAATGCAGCAAGCCCCGGTTACCGATTATGGAATACCTTTTTCTATATCCGGTCGCGGTTCTTTCTTTGCGGTGTGGCGGTTAACAAAGACAAGAGAGATAAGAGAGGAAGTTTTTCAGCCACACGTAACTCGTCATCATCACCTCTAATCTGGACGCTTCTCCAGCTCCCGTTTCCCTGAAGTCTGGAGAATAACGGAGCCTCATGGCGTTTCACATGGTGCCCCCCGATGTTACCGGCGGGTAATCGTAGTCCGTGGATGTAGTTTAACTTTTTTTTCTTGCTAAATAAGCTAGGCGATCGACGATGCAACCAACGAACGGCATTCGCAAAGGACGGACCATGTTTCGGCCGCTCCGTGTAATTGAAGACTCTTTTTCATTGCGAGAGCCGGCACTGAACGGTAAAGAGCCAGAAGCGAACCTCCCCCACTTTCGATACAACACCGTATATGCAAACACGATGCAAAGAGCGGTAGCTTTACAAGAAAATTTGCATGTAGCATATGATATCGTATAGGGAAGTAGAGTTATTTAGGAAGAGGTCGCTCGTGACGTGAGGCGTAAGAAGGACGGACGACGGAGCAGGAAGGCATCGGTCGCTGAAAGAAAATGAGGTCGTACTCTTTTGCAGGTTCCAGCTCTATCCGCTATTCGGTTCCTGGATAACCGTTTGAAGCATGAAGCGTGAAGCATGAAGTCTTGGTAAGACTTTTTTGAATGTCTGGCCTTGGCGCAACAAAAGTGTAAATTTCTTGGCCCTGTATCTGCTGCCTTTTCGCCGGATAACAACTTTTAGTCGTTTTCTTCACCGAAAGAATATATGCTGTACGCTGCTCGTTGAGGATGCAGCCTTTGGTTATATTAAGGCTGTAAGCTGCGTTGTGGTGTTGTCCCATTCTTCCTCCTCTTCTTCACCTGAGTTACCATTTCAATCATCTTGCAATATTTTGTCCTTGAGTGATTGAGAATCCTCCTGTATCACTCTTACCACACCTTGTCACCACAACTACAACTTCACATACACCGTACGACGACTTGCCTCCGTCTACCACATTTCTTCCACCCCCGTCACTCAACCCAGTTTCTATCTATTCAAACAACATGCCGATCCGCAAGACCCCATCTCTATCCAAACTCATCATCCAATTCAAACTCCCCTTCCCTTCCTTCTCCTACCCACAGTGCACATCCCCCGGAGAAGAAACCCCTGCCCAAACACCCGACTCGCCAACGAGCCAAACCTCTTCACGGAGGGCTTCTACAATCTCATTCATGATCATTACCCCGCTCGCCGAATACTCCGCCCAATTTCCCCCCCTATATCCTGCCGAGTATCCCACAGAAACTGTCGTCAACGAGTCCAGCGAAAGCGATGACGAAATTGTGGAGGACCTGACGAGCTTGGTAAGCCAGAAGGAAGACGGACAAGGAAAGAGGTGGGATGAGAAGGGGCGAGAGCCTTTGGGGAGAAATGCTGTATGTCCTGGGGCACCCAAGCCGTCTCCTATAGACTTGCCAAATGAGTGTACATGGTCGAAATGATAGAGAATTATGCTGTAACGAAGTAAGTTCCATCTTCCTCATCAGTCTTTGAGATAAGCGCTGACGGGCGACGTAGAGTTGAAACGTGTAATCGATAGAGAGTCCAATAGTGAAAATAAAGAATGTTGAAGGATTGTATAATTAGCATGTTGTTGAAGTAATTAGTTTGTAGTTTTTGTTGAAGCACAAAGCTGGAAGCGGCTGGGAAAGCCTTATGTGTATGTATCAGACCCTAGCTGCATATGAGATGGTGCATAGCACAGTGTGAGAGAGACGATAAGTTGTTGGGCAAGGGGTGGAGACGTACTGACAGTTGGCTAAAGAATGGTGGGCTGCGCACGGACCTCCTGGACGGAGCTAGTCTAGTCAAGCTGGCTGGTTCCTCAACGTTGTTGTACGAAAAAACCACAGCCATTTCTGCCTGGGCTGCTCTGTTTGCTTTGTTAGGACCAAGTTTTGTCCGATAACCCATGTCTTGTTCATACCCACTGGCTGGCGCAACTCTGCTTACCCACTGTCAAAGGCCATACAAATAGTTAAACCATCTATTGCTCGGCCTTGGCCCCCCGCTGTTCGACCTCAGTCTTCCACTAGTTATTCAACTTATCTTGATCAACTTCCACTCCAAAGCTCAACGTCATCCCCATGCCTAACTCTCGACGCCATCGCCGCAACAAGTCATCAATGCCCAAACCCAACAAGGTTAATCCAGGCCCTTACCCTCACGCACCAGCTCCAGCTCTGGCTGTTTCTTCTCCCAAGGTAGCCAGTACCCCACAAGGCTGTTGTCGAAATCAAACTCAAACTCAGACTCAAACCCAGACCCAAAGACATGATCAAACTCCAGCCGATCTAGTCGCCCAAGCATCCTTTCCAACTCATGACCTCGATATTCCAGAGATTCGTGGCAATACTTATCGTCGGCCGCATGCACCAAGTCCGTTGAAGAGGATTCAGACAGTACCCATGAAGGGAACTGAGCAATGGCTGAGTAGGTATCAGTTCCAGATGTTTTCGTGGGACGAGGGGCAGGAGTTTGACGGTGATGAAGACGAAGAGTGCGGGGTTAGAGGTTGGAATTGGAATAGATATGTGGAGATGGATAATGGAGAACCTAAGGAATGGATTGATAGTTTCAGTTGGGGTGGCGCAGTAGGTGATCTCTGGATTGTCGATTACGAAACAGGCTAAAGAGCACCGCAGTCCATGTCTTGCGAATACGGGTCAAGCGTTCCCTCTGCCCATATGAGCATTCCTCCGGGAATTCGCCCGAATGGAGAGAATAGCATCCCAGGCATGAGCGTGAGTTTTTAAAAGGGCAAATTACCAGGCTGACGTTTGGCCTTGGTTTGTAGCTTGACGCACTTACGCAACTAGCAGCCGAGGTTGCTACCGAACTATCCAGGAAACGACTAGAGGAGTCGCCAAGGCCAGACGTTTCAAAGAGGAAAAGGGCCGAGGGGAACGTTTCCAGGGAGTTATAATGATGCCGAAGATCCTTGTCGTTTGTTCAGTTGTCGGTAATGTTCGTTGTCTTGTGTATATAGTAGCCGTCGCGTGTACTCGCATTTCGTCCCATGTTTGTCCTGTGTTTTCGATGTATCTTTGCACTTGCAGGGCAAGGGGTTAAAATTCGCATTATCCATACAAAGGGTATGCTTTCGCGTATTATCATATCACATCTACGTGCTTCATTAATAGCCAGTCTTTATTTTTATTGTTGTTGTAAAGGAAATGGAGAATACGAGTGCCACTTCTGTAACCCCGTAACTTGATCCCGTTGTTATGTGTGACGCCTAGATGTCGTTACGCGGTGACGAGCCGAGTGGTGGTTGTGCTTTGGGTGTATTTGGTCTACTAGCAGTATCTTCCTTTCATCGTTTCTCCAGCCGGATCTGCACACATTACTCAGTCCGGATCGCATTTTCAGAATTCACTCGCTCTCGCGCTCCCAACGACACCTATACCGCCATGTCAGACCCGAACTCGGACCTTTACCCTATCCACCTCCTTATGGATGAGCTCAAGTCTGAGGATGTCGTCCTTCGTCTTTCATCTATCAGACGCCTCTCTACAATCGCCCTCGCTCTTGGCCCTTCCCGTACGCGAGAAGAACTCATCCCTTTTATCCAGTACCAGCTCGATGACGAGGACGAAGTGTTGTTAGTGCTTGCGGAGGAACTAGGCAACTTTGTAGAGTATGTCGGCGGGAAGGAATATGCCCATGTCATATTGGGACCTTTGGAAAACTTGACTGCTGTGGAGGAGACTTTGGTTAGGGAGAAGGTGTGTTTAGGAGTGGTTGAATGTTGGTTTTCTGAGCTAACATCCCGCTAAGGCCGCGGAGAGCATTTCCAAGATTTCAGTGTTGCTTTCTGCTCAAGATCTCGAACAATATTTCCTTCCTATCGTCAAGCGACTTTCTACAGGAGAGTGGTTTACCAGTCGAACCTCTGCTTGCGCTCTGTTCGCCGCACCTTATCCCAATGCCAGCTCGTCTTCTCAAGAGGAAATGAGGAAGCTCTTTGGCGCGCTTTGCCACGACGACACTCCTATGGTTCGGAGAGCTGCTGCGAAAGCTCTTGGCGTGAGATTTTCCCCCCTCTTCAACAATGGACTCGACTAACTGTGTATAGCCCCTAGCCAAGGTTGTCTCTGAGACTTCTGGCCAACACGATACCATCGTATCCGAACTCATCCCGATGTACCGTAAACTCGCCGGCGACGACCAAGATTCCGTTCGTCTCCTCACCATTCCCGACCTCATTGCCCTTGCTGCTGCTCTTTCCGACGAAGAGACCAAGACCAACTTGCTCGAACCGATGCGTGCCAGCATCACTGACAAGTCATGGAGGGTGAGATACATGGTTGCCAACGAGTTCGTTGGGCTTGCGGAGAGCGCGGGGGAAAGTATCATCAGGGAGGAGCTTGTTGGTGCGTTTGTTGGTCTGCTGAAGGATAACGAGGCAGAAGTCAGGACCGCGGCGTCAGGTCAGGTGCCTGGTAAGTTATACATTCATTAGAAACTATGGAATATTCAGGCTGAGTTTGAATAGGCTTTGCCAAGCTCGTTGACAAGGAAGTCATCCTCGCCCGACTCTTGCCTTGCGTCCGAGACCTATCCACTGACTCATCTCAACACGTTCGTGCTGCCCTCGCCATGGAGATTTCTGGCCTTGCTCCTTTGCTCGGCAAGGACGCTACCATCGAGCATTTACTCCCATTGTTCTTGCAACTCCTCAAGGATGAATTCAGCGATGTCCGATTGAATTTGATCGGCAAGCTTGACATGGTTAATGAAGTTATTGGTATCGATCGTCTCTCTCAAGCGCTCCTCCCCGCCATCATGACTCTTGCCGAGGACAAGCAATGGCGGGTCCGTCAAGCTATCATCGAGTACATCCCTCTTCTCGCTCAACAGCTCGGTGTCGAATTCTTTGACGACAAGCTCGGGTCTCTCTGCATGTCTTGGTTGGGCGATACCGTGTTTTCTATCCGAGAAGCGGCTACGATTAATCTGAAAAAGTTGACGGATGTCTTCGGCGTCGAGTGGGCAAAGACTACCATTATACCAAAGGTTTTGGAGATGGGCAACCATCAAAACTACTTGTACAGGATGACCACTATCTTTGCCATCACCGTGAGTCTCCTTGAAAAATAACCTTGACAAAATATTAACAAGAAACAGACGATGGCACCCTCGCTCAACACCGCCATCATTCGAGACACCGTTCTCGACGCTGCGCTCAACCTCGCCAACGATGCCATTCCCAACATCCGTTTTAACGTCGCAAAGTGCCTCGAGACCCTCGCCTCTGTACTCGCTCAGACACCGGAAGGACAGGAGTTGGTCCACAGGCGGGTTGTAACTGCATTGAGAAAATTGCAAGAGGATCAAGATGCGGATGTACGGTTTTTCGCTACAAAAGCGTATGAAAGGACGACTGGGGATGATGTCAGAGGGGCTGAGCCTATGAGTGAGTTTTATTTTGTTGAGCTTGATAAAGCCACGGTTTGCTGATGGTGTCTGTTAGTCCTGTCATAAGCCAAGCGGCAGCATATGCATAAGAAACGACAGACACAAGAAACTTAGATACGACGACCCCTTTTTTTTTTCCTTTTTCGTTCCATTGTTTTCTCTCTTATTATAAACACCAGTAACAATGTATAAAAGGTTCTTCATTCTATACCCCCACACACCAAAGTGGCAGTTGATTTGAACAGAAAGGTACTACGAGTAAGGAAAAGCTGAAGTGTAGAATTTCTTTTTTCCGCCGAAGACGTTTGCAGAATTGATATGAATGTTTGGCTCTTATACCGAAGGATGGTGGTTCGCGGACACCTCATTCTTTACCTCGAGTGATATTTGCATGCTTAGATTGGAATGGTATAACCCAAAAGTCTGTTAAAGATACACGTCCCATTTTCCTTTCTTCAATTTACGCACTCTCTTCCCCCTTGCGCCAGCCTCTCTCGATCCCTTGCCCTTTCCGCCTCTTTCCAACCCCCACTTCTCGCTCCGAACCAACTTTTTCTCGCTGTTTGCTCTTCACTGGCCTCACTCATCCCACCGAGTACCGGCTTGTATAATCCCTTGCCCGCATCACCTCCCGGTTTCCATGAGAAATACCGCTTTTTCTCTGAGGTTTGTGAATGCGCATAATCACCGTTTGCTTGGAGTGCTACGGTAGGATACATCTGTACATGCGTTTGTGAGGGACTGTAGTATCGCGATGGTGGGTTTGATACGTTACTAGCTCCTGGGAACGGCGTGTAATGAGAAGTTTGTTGGACACCTAAATTACCTGCAGAGGCGTAATCCTGCATAAACTTCTCCCTCCTCGCTTCTCTTCCCTTAACTCCCGACTGTAGGTCCCGACCGCTGCCGTCCAGAATACCAAATTCATTGACAGACTTGCCGGCAGACATCGACGACGCCGATCTTGCTATTCGAACGCCTGTCGAACCGAAACGGACTTTGGGTTCGCCTGATTGGGAGGGTCGGGCGTACCCTGCGGAAGAGCTTTGAGGTCTAAGACCCTGATGTGAGATGGCGGACAAGCGGGGGATGAAAGGTAAGAAAGATGATCTAGGAGGGGAGGTCTCCTGTAAGCGAGGGGAGTAGAAACCTTGGGGCTTTTGTTCGACGACGACAGGCATCTTCTCGAATTGGTGCTGATCATTGTTGTTGTGGTCATGGTTCGCGAGAAGCAATTGTGTCTGGTCATAACTAGCAGCAGGTTGCCCGGCGTTGATAGGGTGTTGATATGCTGGTGGGGCAACAGGTTGATAACCCCCACCAGCGAAAGTCAATCCGGTCATACCACTCGTCATCGGATTTCCAGGTCCGCCCATTGGCATAGGTCTCATCGGGCCCATTATAGCAGGGTTTGCTATGGGCATGGCCATCATTTGATGAGGTGGCAGAATGGCGCTGCGAACCATCACATTCATTTGAGCTCTGTGTTGTCGACGAACAGCTCGATAGTAGATGGATTGGAATGAACTCCGGTTCCGAGAGTAGCAGATAGCAAATAGAAGAAGGACAACACCCAGAAGTGTTCCAATGACTACGAAGCAGTCGTCAGGATGCGCGGAGGGGAGGGGTTTTGACAAGTGAGCTTACGGATTCCAGCAAGCTTGGTGTTCGTATGACCCTCAGAGCGGGCGGCGAGGTTGTGGGCGTTGACGCTGTTTGGCTTACCCGCCAGACCAACATATTGGGCGCTGTCACTATAATATAAAACACTAAAATCTTTAATTAGCTTTGCGTTCACATATCTAAACACCACGCACGAGTAAATATTTGACATGAAAGGCGTGCCCAGACGAATTTCGCCTTTCTGTTCGGCCAAGCTATTATTCTGCCACGCTACCACTGAACCCCAACACGTCCGCCCTGCGACGTCTCGAGCCTGTACAAGCTGAGACGAAGCAACAGCGTACGCGGCGCCAGAGATTATGAGAGTCATGGAGATATTGGTGCCGCATGGAAGATTCTGTCAGAGGGTCGATAAGGTATCGTTAAAATGTCTCTTGTGAAAGACGCTTACCCGACGAGTAGTGTCTATTGTGTCGCGCTGTGCCCCAGAGATCTTGGCAAAGAATTTTTCGGCCACGGAAGTGGGTACGTAAATTTCGTCAAATCCCGGATCAATGGAGCCCTAATAGATACTTAGCAACAGTCTGGCTAGGAATAATGCTGACTTACATAGTAACTATCGAGGTTAATAACTTCATCGGATACCCTCATGGAATCGAGGCCAAAACCCCAGCTCCCTGCCACTGACGTGTTGGCGTCCAACCAGTTGCTGTAATAATCATAATCAGTCTCCAAGAAGGTTGACAAACACCATAGCCAACCCACAAGTTTCCAGTCCAGCTTCCGTTAGGTACACCGCCCCAGTGAATAATACCAGCCTGCTCAGCAGTAGAAGTAGAATAGTTATTGATGTCGAAACCGACAGCGAACGAGGTTTCTTGAGAAGACGATCCGCTCCCGTTGACAGTGATCATGTCGCCGAACATGGATCGGGATTTATCCGCCTACCATGTCAAAATGAGCTTTGGACAATTATGCAAAAAAAAGAAATTGTTGTATCCACTTGATAAACCCCCATTCCCCAGAATCCACTTGTTCCGTCACTAAGCTCCACATTTGCTCCGTCGAAGTCCCCATCCGGATCATTTGTTTGTACTTCAGTGATGAGTCCAATGGGTCGGTTGGCATCAGAATCATCCCTTTCATCTGTGAGGCTCTCCGTTGCAAATTGTCCGCGGAGGGAGAGAGTTGAAGAAATACCGGCTGGGTAGATGAAGGTGTGTATAAAGGCATCTTGAGATGTCTGATTATGTATCAATGACTGCATAGCTTCCCAAATGTTGCCCGCATCTTGCACTTACAACGATGGAAGATGAGTCAGTGACTGTGTAGCTATCATTGACATCAGTAACCGCTAAAAGTTTCGAGCAGATTACCCCTACACATTGTCATCTTCAACACAGTCATCGCAATCATTGGTAGCGACTAACAGAAACTCAACATTTGTGGCTATCTCAAAGTTAGCTGTGGCTTTCTTGAGGGACTACCAGTTGTACGTACAGCACGTCAAATTCATGACCACCCCTGGCGTACCAACTCCCACTGTCAAAATGTTCGTCCCGGCACCATTTCTATACAGAGGCATAGGTGTATACGACGACCTGATACGACTGAGATCTAGATTGCTGTCTGACCGAGCATTTTGTGCCAGTATTGCTATCAGTAAAGGGGCGAGGGAAAGGCGTACCATAGTGAACTGGGTTTTGAGGGAGAAGGAAAGATGAAGATGGGGCTACTGCGAGTAGTATATTAAGAGGGAGCTCAGGGGACTCGGCGTGGCAACTCATGCGGGAGACTACTACGTCCTTCTGTCACCTCATCACCACCAAACTCCTTCACCAAAGCTGATCCTTCGTAACCCAGATGCGTTCCAATCCAAAAGCAGCTGTCTACCGTGTAGGTTACCAGCATAGAGAGTATCTCAAAGGCACCTTTATTAAAAGGCTTGAATGCCGAGATGAATTGAGGCAAAGGAACATGCCTAATGAATTGAGACAAAGGAACATACCTTTGAAGCTTGAAGGCTCGCCTGTTTGTGCTACGGCCTTTTTTGGGAAGTCGAGGGTTTGCAACAGCAAAGTCGGGTGGGAACCCTATACTCAGTTTACAGCCCAGAAGACTGACTTGGGTAATGATAGACGACAGTCGTCGATTTTATGGAGACAGAGAGTGACCCGTTTTCCCCCCAAAGGGGATTGTGTTTGCTTCCTTGCGTGATTGGATGTCACCTCACCTGGCCCTACAATTACAACTTACAACTCTAACTTGCTGTGAGTACCTTACAATAAATCAGTCTTACAGAGCAATAAGCGGAATTTGAATATAGACGGAAATTGGAGTGCTTCATTGACGCAACTGAGACGTTTCAAAATGTGGTTATGTTCAATGACAATCAACGTTGAAAACGCTTTGACACCTTTGATGGACCTGACAAACCAAACAATCGAAGGACCCTTGAAATCAGCTTCTGCACATAGCCACCATTTTTATAGCCTATATGGTACTCACAAGCAATTCATGGGGATACCGTTTTATTTGTCTCTACTACTATACACCCCCATACAGCCTATAACGCGAACTCCGTGTATAACCGCTACTCCCTATCAAAACTGAGAAATACACTTATCCCCAAAATCAGTCGATGCTCATCCCTTAACGTCCAGGCTGCGGGTATGAGTTTGGTGGCGGCGGTCTCTGGGCATAGGCATTTGGAGGTTGAGGCTCAGGTCCATCACCTTGGCGCATTTCCCATCCTATCAAGCAAAATATATGTATCAGGAAGCAGAGGCTGACTTTAAAAGAGAGAACATACTGCAGATGGTACATAGCCAGATATGATGCTTGACGAAAGGAATTAGAGGAATCCAGAAGAATTCAAACCAAGTTCGAGTTGAACCACCAACTGCGCACTCAGTTCAGTTCAGGTGGCCTTGTGCCAACAAAATTCCGAACATACCGACGGCAGCTTTTCTAGCGTCAGTACGCGATAGGGAACCGGTCATACTGATATAGATATTCGCTTACGATTATGACATCTTGGACACATGCGGCCTCCTTGTGATGGAGTATTATCTTGCTTGAACTGAATAAAGAATTAGCGCTAGGATGAGACGACAGTGTCAAAGAACTGACCTTTTCTGGGAACCCACCTTTCAAGAGAATTAATTGGCATTCGCCCTATACCTCTCTTCTGACAAGTACTTACAAACTAGGGGGATACAGACTGTAGAAAAAATATCAGTTGCGGTTCTCCAGTGATAACTTTCTCAACTTACGTGCCATGTTGAAGCCGTGTGCTTGTGATTACTCGCAGTGTACAGTCGTAGAGAGCGAACTCAAGAGCGAGATTTCAGGTACGTAATTACTTCAAACAAAAGCTGACCTTACGGAGGTTCAAATGTTCGCGAAATAAAAGGCAGCAACAACAACAAAGACAACCGACCACGAACGAAAGCGAACCGGCCGACAAGAAGCGGAGCCAAGACTATCTTAAGAATGTAGTAAAGTGGAGGTCGTCAGTGACGTAATCAACGGCGGACGCAAATTTCCCCTCCAACAGAAGCAAGATCTCCTTTTATTATTATTACAGAGGGTATACAATCGGCAGCCATTTTAGTAGAATTAAATCTGGGATTCAAAAAAGTGTCCGCCTGGCAATGGAAGCAACATTAGTGTTGTTTCTCGAGCATGAACGAATAATTTATAAGCTCCGATCTCTCCAACGGCGGCCGAACGCGCAAGACGGACGGAAGGTGCATGACGCATGACAGCATAAGGTTGGAGTGACCTACCGGAAAAGGAAGTTTTGGGGGGTCAAAATGAGCGCTGATATGATGAAAGATCAATCAAATTGTCGAGAGCTTCACTAAGGCATCCCAGATAGGGACCGGGAGTGGTGCTGGGGCGATGGAGATCGACGACGAGAGTCTCCTTGGTGTGTAAAAGTACTTTGGCAGGCAGCATGGGCACGTCGTGGCTAACTGAACATTAATAGCTCAACGAAAGAAGGTTTGCCCCTTCTACGAGATCCTTTTACCTGTCCTTGGCGACAGGGCCTCCGTCACTGCCCACCACGCCTCTTCGACCCTCCACGCCTCTCTCAATCGTCCCGACAGAGATCTCGCTGCTCTCGATGGTTTGATAGAGCGCCAAAGGGGCGAAATGGCTGCTGATGACTCGGAAGATGAGTTGTCAGGAGAGGATGGTGGTCTCTTTGGGGACGGTGCAGGTGAGGCTAGCGAGACCGAGTCAGAGGCAGATGCTCCAATCATTGCAGCTATCCGCAGGGAGAGCCGCTCTTCGTCTCAACCTGCACGGTCCTCATCTGTGCTGGGCTCAGTGTCTACACCAATCCGAGCCCAAACCCAGAGCCAGAGAGCATCCATAAGGTCTTCCAAGGCAAAGGCTGTCTCGGCAGATGACAAGATGGATGAGCTGGTCATGAGGCAGGAGGGCAACGACGATCGGCGGCATCAGGAGCTATTGGCCGTTCAAGAACGGAAAATCTCCGTGCAGGAGAAACATCATGCAGACATGGTGAATATCGCGCAGGAGAATGTGACGATAGCACGGGAGAATGCGGCGACAGAAAAGATGAAGATGTTGGCGGAGAGTTGGAACAGGAAGATGGAGATGCTGATGAGGTCTGGGAAAAGTTGGGAGGAGGCGAAAGTTATGGTGGGGCCTGAGCCTGGAGCTCCCTCTCTATAATTATGATATGCATTCTCAGTCGTCTCTTCCTCTCCCCTGCAGATATGATCATAGAAGATCCCTGCGCTCTATTTCCTGCATTCGCTCCATCACCCTCTTTCGCGTGAGATTCGAAGCATCTCTTGCATCACGTGCCTCATCCTCCTCTTCTTCCCTGTGCCGCTCTAACACCCTCTCCATCCTTTCTTGCATCCTTTCGATGTCGATGTAATCATCAGGTTCATCAGCGTCACCATCCAGTTGATTGTACCAATCACCTGTGTCAATGAGCAGATTGTGCAATACCACACAGGCCCGGATCCAGCATGTCGCAACGCCTTCATCTCTGACATTGCGAATCTTCACGCGAAGGCTCCTAAGACTCTGCCAGCGGTTTTTGAGGATTCCGTAGGCATGCTCAATCTTGACTCGGGCACTCGAACACTTCTTATTGAACTTGGCCTGTTGTATATATGAGCATGTAGGTCTATACATGAGATATGCGGACAAATAAACTTACTTCTGGCCGATCAAGGTCGTTCTGACCTCTCCGACGCTTGAAAAGCGGTACACACCAATCCCCAGCAGGAAATGCCGAATCTGCCAAAAGATATTCACCTTGACTGATCATTTCTGAATGAACAGCTCGGCCTTGCAACATGGCTTCTCTGTTACTCTGAGCGTCGGCATTAGCCTCTTCAAAGAGAGAACAGTTCTTGAAGATACGAGCATCATGAGCAGAAGCAGGATAACCGTACTGGAAGTACCGAATCCTCTTCAAATGGTCGCAAATTCCTAGGATATTGAAGCCGTAGCGCCCTTTGTATGAAAAGAAATCGACAGCATCATGGCGAGCAGGCTTGTAAGCGAAGGGAACATGGAAGCCGTCGATAATCCCCACACATCCATCAGGAATGTCCTCCTCCTCTTCAAAGTGCCTGTCTATAGCCTTCCTCTCATTTTCATCTGGCCAGTATACGTTGTTTCGCTCCAATGACAGGATGGCCTTGATTACCCGAGTCGTCCATATGGCCGACGTGCCCTCTGATGGATAACAATCAATCTCGAAGAAACGGTTTAATGTTTCTGGATGCAGTGTGGCGTGGGCACTCACCTGACACCCCAAACTGCTCTCCTATCTCAAAAGTGCTCGCAGCACATCCGCAATGTCCCAGTCGATAGAGCGCAACTGTAAGCTGTAAAAGGGGGTTCGCCTGCTTTCTTGGACCATGAGAGACGAAAACTGGATGGTCCTTGATAAGGCAGAGAAGCTTTCGAAATTCCGTATGGTTGACGCGCAGTTTGCGGCGGAAATCCTCATCTGGTATCTCATGAATGCTTGTAATTCTGGCAACAGCATCCCTACTACGAAGCTGACCATACTTCTTCGGACGATTGAGGTAACGAGATGTCCTGAGAGCATGATACGGAATGGACAAACTGGTCTTGAGCTGCTTATGATTGAGGATAGTCGCCATTCGATAGAGCTCTCTGGCTCGTGCTGTCGCTTTATACTTAGCTGATCGTCTTGGCATATTCACTACGTTGTTCTTAGGGTGGTAAACTGCTCTTGGAGCGCTGGATGTTGAAGAGGATAGGATTCAGAACGCAACAGACGCGATTATCATGTTGCAAAGACAGACGCGTCTCTGTCGAGGTCACTCGCGTCGCGAAGCAAATTCACTAATTCCTATGGGCCTGTTCTAGACTCTCTGTCGTCATTTCCTAAGCCTCCACCCTGAAATCAGGTCTCCCTTTGCTTCCCTAACAGAAATAAAAAATAACAATGAGCTGCATTTTGTCTACCCTATTATTTTAGTATATAGCTGCTATTAAATAAGTATCGAACAACCCCCCCATTCATAAATAAGTAATTAACAACTTAATTAGGGAGTTAAATTCAAAAAGCGGCCCAAGGGTTGCAATCGGGAACGTGACGTCAGAGCGAGTTCTGCTTCGATGGATGGAGTGCCGAAAAATCATTTTTCGCGACTCCGCCAACCGCGTCTTCTCACTCCGCCAAAGCTCACTCTGCCAAAAGTTCCCGATTGGCCTGCATGTTCACAAGAAAACTGACAAACTGTCCCGATCTCAGTGCGTTCACATCCCCCACTGGGACTTTTTACTCGAACAACAAGCTTTCTTATTGCAGCACTTCTATCTTACGTAAGTTGTCACATATTAGTCGGCTGATGATGTACATATAAATCATCTTCACTCTTTTATCTATCCAAACATAAGTCGAATCGGACGTCAAATGTGGTCAACATCTACGGTTCAACCGACTGACTAATAGGATGTTAGGAAATATGTCAGAGCCAACTTTCTCTGTGCTTCTGGAGACCACCACTGTCATCATTGGTACACGTCGTATGGACTGGCTCTACCGACCTCGCAGAGGCTATCGATACTGCCGTTATCCAGACCTTGCTCGATTGGACTCTCTTAATGCTATCGATAGCTTGGATATTTTCTGCGGTATACTTTGAAAGAAAAGTAGCAAAGATTGACGGGCCTCAGCAGCCAAGCAGCAGTCTTCCGCCGGTCCAACCCCACGGCAAAACTGGCCCTGCATTGAGTGCCGGACTTATTCAACTGAATGGAGACAGATCATAGACGCAGATCATAGACATGAATTACCTCTCGGCACTTTCAATATTATACATTCGTTCACCACGAAACATAGTTCTAGACTATGACATCCTCATATCACATTGCTACCAATCCTTTGAAATGCCATTCACACATCTATGAACTGCTGTACCCTTTATTTTGCTGGACTGGGATGGGATCAGAGAGATCGTAGCACTGGTCGATACTTTCCTGGTTGTTGTCGGCAACCCCAAAGGTACTTACACATCAACATGTCAGCAGTAGCAGCGCTATGGAGCTGGTTAGACCTACATGGTGGAGTTGGCGACGAAGGAGTCACCAATAGCATAGGCTTTGGAGATTCCAGTACTGTTTCTGAAGATGAATCCAGGCTAAGGATGGAATGATGGTGAGCACATCTTTCAATTCTAAGATCGAGATCAAAACATACTCTGATGCTAATCAATCCCGGGTAGTTCAAGATTCTGTATACCTGGTAGTACCATCACCACCCTCCCAAGAAAGGTCGATTGTAGAACCGGGGATGAGCTCAGAGGAAAATTCATTAGTGAATTGGATATTGGGTTAAATGGTCTTTGTGTCTTGTTTCTTGATGAGAAGTGAAGCCTTTCCTCGCTTTTGTATCGCTTTCAGTTTGATCTTATTTGGTCCTTGATCGAAGTCGCCAGACTTGTTTGAAACCAGTAATAAAATTCACTCGTGTTAACCAATAGGCATTAAACCACTGCGTCCAGTCTGGCTCTGTTTTTGTGTATTTTAGTATTTAAACGGCGGGAAAGTATACATGCATTTGCATCATAATATTGATGATTGGTCATGGAAGATTCTGTCCGAAACGCCAAACAAGTCTCTCTTATCGCGCCTATCTGTCACCCGCTCTGACAAGAACAAAAGACATCTCGTCGGTATTCCCGATGTCTCCTTTTTCTTCTTCACATGGACCTGTTGTGTGTTGCGTGCTTTTATGCTATCTGCTGATAAACTTATTTATTAGCGAATCACGCACTCTAGAATTGAAGTCCGAGTCTCGGCGTTACATAATAAACGGCACATATTGTGCACCAGGCAGCACCGAACCCGGCCAAAGCCGAAGTCCGGCGCCGAGTAAAAGGAAGAGATGCTGCTGCGTGCTGAAGCTGCGTGCTGAACACCCCATCACGTTTGATCTCATCTGTCGACTCTTTTCTCATCTCATCTGCAATCGACAACAAGCCATGTTCGGAAAACTCTCCTCTGCTATCTCATCATTCACAAACGGCTCTCTCCCACCTGGCCACCATGCCCCAGAGCGCGAAAAGGCCAACGCTGCCTTGGCCCAAAAACTTGCCGAGGCTGATGTGCCAGTGTCGGAGTCTGACTGCGTCTCGTGCGGCTTGCCATGTCCCGCTGCTGCCGGTATCGAAAGTGGGGCGGGCACGGTAGTGGAAGCATACAGTGGGAAACCCTACGAAGAATATGTCGAGGAAAAGTATGGTGAGATTGAGGGACTGCCTAAAGGGTTCGAGCAAGATTGGGAGACTGATTTGGCGGGGAGTGCAAAGGGTGGGAAGGGAAGAGTGGTGGTGATTTCGACGGGAAAAAGCGATTGGGAGAGGGATCATACAGTGAGTTTGTTTTTTCAATTTGACTCTTGGCCGAGGTTGCTCTTAGGCTTGGAGTTTGGGTTGCAACTACATTGCGGTAGAGTATGCCGACCTTTGGACCTTAGCGCTCGCTCTGGGAAAGGATACACTTGGCTTAAATCGACCGACTTTATGAGTCAATTCAAGCTCGACAATGAATAATGGAGCTTGTCTATGCCCTACAAAGCTAATCATTTGATTTAATAGGACGAGAAAGGCTCTCTCGCCCAATTTCTTAACAAAGTCGTCGAATCCGCGCCTTCCATTAAAGGCAACAACAACAAAGACTTCCTCCCATACATTTCCTCCTCTCTTTTCCCTCCCCCTTCCCGACCTTTATCTAGCCCCATCTCTGCCCCTCCTTCCCTCTACTCCTCCTCGCTTATCTCCCAATCCAACGATCCGACCGATCAATCTGTCTTGGTCTTCCCCGACTGGAAAGTCGTGCACGAGGTGGAGACTTCAAAAGAAGGTGCAAAATGTTTATATGAAAGCGTCCTGAGTGGCGAGCTGGGTAGGGCGGGGAAAGAAGGGAAAGGAGAAGAAGGGGTGGAGAGGAGAAGGAGCTGGGTGATGCCTTATCGTGCTATCGTCTTGCTTTGTCAGTCCCTTTTCTCTGATTCTAAACTCGGCAACTGATATGTTAGGTAGGCTCGCACAAACGCCGAGACAAACGATGCCACATCGCAGCTCCACTCCTCCGATCTGCTCTACACACCTGTCTCACTGCACACGATATCACAATAGACGAAACGGGTTCTTCCCTCGTCAATCTCGATGGTCCCCCTCTCGAAGAGGTCTCTGGTACAGAGGAGGACCGGGAGCGGGAGATGGGAAGGCGGATCAAAGGGATTGAAGGGGTGAACGGTGGGGAGGGGGGAGAAGTTGGGATTTTCAATATCAATCATTTAGGGGGACACAAGTATGCTGGTGTGATGCTCATCCTTTTCCCATCAGGAGCGTATATCTCGTATGGGAGGGTGACGCCGCAGGAGATACCGAGGGTGGTGGAAGATACGATTTTGAAGGGGAAGATCGTTCCCGGGTTATTGAGGAATGCGGTGGGTGTGACGAGGACGGGGGAAAAGGCAGATAAGGGGTTCTTGAGTTGGTAGTCGTTACATATATATATATATATATATATATACCTAATTTAACCCTTACGACTAAAACGATGATGATGATGGGGTGAATGCTGTATATATAGGTGGTAATGATGATATATTAGACTAGATCACATGGGTACATTGGCGTATGGTCACAGTTTTAATCTGTATACTACATGGCCTGAAAATTTATACAAAGAATAATGACGAGATTTTCTTAGATTATTGATGCTCTAGTCCTCCGCATGCTCATCTATGAAAGCCTCATCAATGGAAGAGGTGCCTTTCTTGAGGTTCTTCCATTCCGCGTCGATGATTCGGACGAAGTCCGTAGCTGTATGTCCATCCTTAAACAGAACGTATTAGCACTCACCCTTGCCTCGATACAGATATCGCCAAAAGACGCAGAGATATAGAAAGAACGAAGGTGGCAGAAAGGAAAAAGAGAACTCACATCGCACCCCTTCCATACGCCACCGTCCACTACACAAGTCCGCTTCCCTTCCGGAACGAGAGTACTCCCAATCTCGATCGTACAACTTGTCGTCACGCCCGTCTTTTCTGTCTCTCGGATATTCTCAAGCAAAAGCTTTCTCCCTTCTTTGCCTACATAATACCCTTCCTTTTCTTCCGCCTGAGTTTCCTTGTCCTTCTTAGCCTTCCCCATCCTTTTCTTCCCCTCCACACATTTTCCGACGCCACTACCCCACCAATCCACCCCCACCGTCTCCGCACACTGCCTCGTAAACCCTACCGTCCCAATATCCTTCGGGAAACTCGAAGGGAAGTTCATGCACTCGACTGCCGCCCAGAATTGCGTCAAGGGAACGTGGTTGTACAAGCACAGTTGATGGGCGTTACCGTAAGCTTCGGTAGGGCCATGCTTCACGTCAACTCCCAGGGGCAAAGAGGGGTCGAGGGTACCTATGTAATGGAGAGAAAGAGAGATCTTGGGGAGTATGGATTCGGTGCGCAGAACTTGGCCGAATACGTTTTCACACAGTCTCTATGGTGGGCATCCTTTCAATCAGTATGTTTCCTTCAGTTTTTATCAACCCTTCCCCTAGGGGAATTAATGTACGTACAGCATCGGGACATTTTGACATAACATACAAAGACACGTTGACCTTGCTGCTATCAGGTTCTTTGCCAAGATCAAGTCCGACGGGCAGCTGAGCAGCGGGCGTAGCTGCGGAAAAGGTTGCGAGGGCGAGGAGTGGGATTGCTGGATTGAGCTTCATTGGGGTGCCGTGATACTCTTGGAAGATATATTTAATTCGCGACAAGGTCCAAGCTGATGACAGGTGGAGAGAAGTTAGAAGTCAAAAAAGCAGACCGACTTGCGTGCGTGGAGAAGTCGAACGAACATCGACGCGACGGTAGGGGTACGGTCAGGTGCGACGATGATGTCAGATCACGTGACCTAAATAAGTAACGGCGGAGAAGCGGAATATATAAGTAGCCCAAATAAACAAAAACTTGCGCCAACGACCAGCAAGAAGAGCTGCGCAGTGCGTGCGGTGTGTCCTGCTACGTATATACCTGCTGTCGATCGTTCTATTTGAACTTCCTGCATCTCAGGCATTTTCAACATATCCCATATGGTTTGTACTAAGGAAGATCATAGTATTCAATGAAATACATCGTGTAAGATAAAGCCTGTGGAGATCAACATCTTTCCGACTATCCTTTCATTACCAGCTCCCGAGCCGAAAGACATGTATCAAAGGAGGATCTATCTCTCCCAAGAGAGTACTCTCTTGGAATGGCTGATATGGTAGAGCGCGTGAAATTAATGCTCACTACTTTATACACTCAATCTATATAGCTGGAATTCATTGGTACTTGTTTGTGCGCCTTCGGCCAACTTAGCAAACGCACGTCGAATCACAGGAGCAAGGGCTGGCCCTCAAAATCAACGAAAGAAAAGGCAAATAGGAAGCCAGAACGACGACCAAAGGTGCTCATAAAAAAAGATCTCATGACCTTCCTCGGCCCCCATGCCGAGAGACCTTGGACAGCGCGCTCAAGACTTCCGAGAAAGTTGGGTACGTTTTCCCTCTCCGCTTGATATTATAAGCTATATACATCAAACTAAAGCCTCATCCATCCTAGCTCGCACCGTCAGGGGGATGGCTCTCCGAAATCACAATTATTATCTCCGACCTGACAGGGATATGGGACATCATCATCCTGTCTGGCTTCTTTGTAGCTGGATGGATCGTGATACGTACAAGTCCGATGGAGATTTCGATGATCCTTGCTTTGGCGTTCGACCTTGCTATTCCATTGCAGTATCAAAGTGAGACCTAATTATACTTTTTAAAAGTGTTTGGGGAGGTTGCTTATCCCAAATATGTCGGAAGACGACGATTATCTCGAAAAGAAACACGACAAACACCTGGAGAATTACTGGCCGACGTTCGTCATGGGCTGCCTTATCGAAGGCGTCGCTTTCTTCTTACTCCATCCGGACCTGTTCACGTTGATAGTATGTTTAAAGACGAGCGCCTTGACGATCATGTGGATGAGTCGGGATCAGGGCGCATCATCTGTGAGTATGTTGGGGATCGCGAAGATTGAGGGTTGATATATGATGGTAGATCAAAGTGAGATCTAGGTCATCGAAGTCCTCCAACAATGAAACCTCCAAATCAAGGCCAACCTCACAACCGAAGTCCAGATCCTCCAAACCTCCCGATCCTCCTATTCCTGCAAACATGCCCATCTCCACCCATATCTCCAACCCATACAAATACCTCCATCGCGCGGGCTACGCAGATCCCGCGGTCGCGGGTATGATTCTCGCTCTCAACTCTGTCGATAAAGAGGGAGCGAAAAAAAATATGAATGTGTGGGTGAAGGAGAAGGATAAAAAAGAGGTAGACAGGAGGAATAAGGATTATGCGGAGAGGGCGAGGAAGGCTGGATGGCCTGATAAGTTCGGAAGTCATGGACAGGAAGCTGAAGGAGGAGAAGGAGGGAAGTTGAAGATACCGGAAGATTCTGTAAAGAAGGCGGAAGAAGCGATGAGACTGGAGAAAGTCCCCGCTGATGAACGTAAAAAAGTGCTCTCGCTACTGGAGAATCCGAAATCGGAAAGTGAGATTCAAATGGCTGCAAAGATCTTGGAACGAATGGGTATACCCGTCGAAGGACCCAAGAAGGATAGAACTCAGCAGAGTCGAGGAGGCAACTCAAGCAAACCAGAAAGCAAGGTGAAACACAAATTCGGAGAGTCGGATGGTCAAGGTGGTTATCGTGATATTCAACTAACAAAAGATACTGTGCAAAAACTCGCTAAAGGAATGGTGAGACGAGGTTGGTCAGAAGCGGATGTCAACCAATGGTACACATACCTACAACGACCCTTCTCTCGACGTGAAGTAGAGACCAAAGTCATCCCCTTGGCGAAATCGGTCGATGTCTACCTCGGCGGAGGATATACGGGCGGTGGACCTCATAGGTTTGACACCAAGAAGCTGCAGGCGCTCAAACCGCAGTTGAGGGATAAGTGTGGGGTGGATAGTAATTTTGCGGAGCATATGATTTTGGTTGCAATCAATCAGCCGACGGCGAACAAATCTCAGGGGATGTTTAATAGGTGGTTAACCAATGGTTTGTCCAGAGCTGAGTTTGAACAGTTGAGGAAGACGGGTCCGGATTGGGCTTAATGGGTTCTTTTTTGTCATCAACTTCAATGCAAGCATGTGTGGAACACACTTTCTGAAATCTTCTAATGTCGCTTTTTACTTCAATTTAAACTTCTTCCCAATCAAATTAGATCAACCTTCTGATGTTCCAAAGCTTTTCACAAGATAATTATTTGATGGAGCTATTGAGCTGCCCGTAATATTGGCTATCCTCAGATCATTGGCAAGTTCAACTTCTCTCCAGAGAATAGGGTTTCATTCACCGATCTCATTCACTAAAACACGGACTTATATGGCTGGAAGATACCTACTTTCAGATTTCACAACATGTATGCTCCACTTAATACAGATATGCCAGTCTCTACGGTTCATACCCAATCAGACCGACCAAAACCTTCATCATCTCCAGCACCTTCTCCTCTTCCCACGCTTTCCCAACGACCTGTACACCAACAGGCAAACCGTGCATCTTTTCCGCATCATAAGTGGGGTCTTCCTTCCATGGTTTACCGATGTACACTCTCTTTTCTAGCAATTTGGATCCCTTGCTGTCTTCGAGGTAATCGGCACGCAGAGCATCAAGGTGCCGGTCGACACGGGTGACAGGGAGGACACCGACAGTAGAATCGACGACGTTGAAGAGCACGGTGCCGATACTACGGCATAAATAAGTCGTAGACATGTTTGACAGGTCAAATTATGCTTACCACAGGGGAGACAGCCATTCAGTTTCATCGTGCTTCAAAGCGGGTACTGCTTGAACAGGGCATACAATCATGTCAAACTTGTTTTCCTCCCAAGCCTGCAAAAATGCGTCAGTCCGATCAAGCGCTAAAGGAAAAGGCAAGCCCACCAGCTTTCGGAATTTGTTGGCGTAGACATTTCTCTTATGGACGTACTGCCAGTATTCTGTCACGGTTTTAGGTCTCGAGCTCGCTATACGTAGTAGACGGTCAGCCTCATAACCAATGCGAAATCGAAGAACAGAGTTTACCAAAGACTTCTGCATAGAGATGATCTCCTGTAAATTTAGCGATCAACCACGTGAGAATTCGATGGAGCCATCTGGGATACTTGGCACCTAGTGTCGTCTGCGCAGGTTCGTCAAAGCTGATAACATAGTATAATGTCACTTACCAATCGCATAGAAGCTTCCATAGGATCGTCTCCGAGATTGCCCAAGAGAGTCTTGTACCCATCTGAAGAAGTCAATCCGGCGAAGATCTATATCGATAACGTCAGTCCCAGGTTGTAAAGTTTCTGATGGACAGGTTATCGTGTTCACCTTCAGAGCTTCTGATACTGACATGAACCCCCAAAATTAGCAAAGAATCCAAGCAAACAAACGGTTTATGAGCTTACCATCTGGAGGATCGAATTGGATGACTTCATGTCCTGCCTTTTCCAACACCTGGACGGACTCCAACACCGCCCTTACACACGCCGGACTAGCCTTCAATAGCTGTCAAGGCCTCGATGAAACAAAGCGAGGAATACCACCCACCTTGATGGCATGATCGTCCGTGAAATACCCCACTCTCAATTTCTTTGGTAACTCCACCTCCCTCCACGGGATCGGCAACAACTGCTCCCCGTTCAAGCTGACTAAAGACCGTTGAGCGAGGGTGAGCATGGTGCGACTCGCGAAGATTAGATCGTCGACGCTCCTTGCCATTGGTCCTACCGCAGCCTGTAAAGAAGCATCAGCCACGCAATATGTCATATCAACAAATTGATTAAACACCTTGATGCCTTCAAAACCTTTGACACTTGCTCTGCCCCCATCGGAAGGCCATCTTCCTGTGACAGGCTTGAGAGCATAAATACCGCAGTAATGAGCTGGGATTCTCAACGAGCCTCCAACTAGTCCTTGGTTAGATAATAAATCCATCCGAGGACCCCTGATACTTACTATCAGATCCCCAGCCCATTGGCGTACCCTTCAACGCAATAATTGCCCCTTCACCACCGGAACTACCACCGCAAGTCCTATCCACAGCTGTAGGGTTGGTCGCTCTGTCGAATATTGGATTCTTACATTCGAATGAAAGGAGAGTCTGAGGAATATTGGTTTTGCAGAAGGGGATGCCTCCGGCGGCCCGGAAGAGTTTGACAAGCTATGATCAACATGTTAATTGATGAAATACACAAGAAGCGAAATGGAGTGACATACAGCTCCCTCTTGGCTGGCATCTTCAGTAGGTTGGAAGCAATGGCTGGCAACGATGGTTAATCATCAATGTCAGCCCCTGCTGCAGAGTTGTACTCACAGTGAAACACCAATGGAGCTATCTACGCCTTTGATGTTGAATGTGTCTTTACACAGTACATTTTAGCTCTGCTTTGGATACTCATTTGAATATTTACCCTTGAAGCTTGATGGCAATCCCCAGAAATCTCCTTCGGCCTTTCCAGTCTCGAGAAACTCCTTGTCAAGCCGCTTAGCCTCGTCGAGTGCTTCACGAAACAAGACTGTAACAGGGCAGCTATATCAGACCATTTGAATGTCGGTGTTACAGAAGGCTAAACTAGACTTACCTTCCGTCAGACAATTTGTTTTCCTTTGAGCAGCACATGCAGCTCTTATCTATAAGCGGTCTGTTAAGACAAGTTAAATGTGGTACAGCGTGACCTACGAAAGCAATCATCACTCGTTCTGCAGTCCAGCCCTCTTTGCGACTTTTCAGGTTGCCCACAATCTCTTCAGGCCTACTTGAAGTTAGGCAACGTTAATGCATATGCATAATAACTTACCTTGCGCTGATGTATTGTTCGTCCTCCAGATGTTCGCTCTGTAGTCCCAGCAAGCTTTCCATCTCGCTCACTAGTCTCTCTCTCTCCTCCTGCTTCAATCGCGCGACGCGGGCTGTAGTTTTATGTACCATCTTGTATGGTTAGATAGGATCGTATGGTTACAGACGACATGAGCTCTGTACAGTATGTAATATAATATTTCTCAAAATCACATTATGATGTATGTCATTCCATGCGTCCACTCATCTACCATCTTTCGGCGCCGGCGAGCTGCAGTCTCCATTTCGGCTAACAAAACGCCGGCGGGAACGAATGACTCTCGTCTTGCATATTAAATGCAGACAAAAGAAAATTGCACTTTTGAAGCCTTTCTTCTCAACTGTAGCATTCCATGATGATGCTAGGCTGTTGGGAGCATGATATGTATGACCGGCCTGCCGTTATTCCCCTTTCCTGACATGTGCAACATCGCCCCTCGAGAAGTACAAAGAACGCGATTGCCCCAAATGATTATGAGATAGGTCTAATGGCATTGATCGGGGGACTCAGCTGACGGAAAAGGTTGCGCGCTGACTTTCGCATAGTATACATGCTTACATTCTTGCCGTCTTTTCTAACATCGTATCTTGTTTTAACATCATCTACGACAGCCACCCAAAATGACTACATCTTCCTTCCAACCCCGAGGCATATTTTCTAAAACTTGAACTTGGATGATTCGCTCTTAATCAAGTTGAGCACCACAGTGTTATCCAAAGGTGAGTACTGGTTGGTGACGAGCTTAATGGCTTCTTGGGCAACAATACCGCCAACAAAAGCGGCAGTGTTGGGAACGGTGGCAAAACCACCTCGAATACTATAAATGTATCAGCTTCGCTCTCCCAAATGCCAAACACGTACACTTCTTCAACGCTCTGTTCGAGAATTTCAGGCAAACCCTCACTGAAAATTGGGAACAAATCAAGGAGTATCTGTTGAACCTTTTCGTTGTCTGCCGCCAAGTTGTCTAAAGAACTGGCACCGGGCCATCGTTTCTCGGACTCGAAGAAGGTTTCGGATGCAAGAAGGGCCAGGTACATGGAGAGGCAAGTTGCGGAATCGATTTCCTCGTCGAAATTTTCTACTTCAATCGTTAACCGCAATACAACAAATATTAGTGAAACACTTACCAAGCTCGGTTGGCAAGAGACCCCTAATGTTCTTACTGTCGCTGAGAGGAGTCCCCTTGATAATGCCTACTCCACCTACATTCTTGACGAATCCCTCCAATTCCTCATCGGGTACGGTGTCGGTTGGCAGGCCGATATTTCGCAAGACCTCATTCAAGAGAGACTTGAATTGCTTGAGATCAGCTTGATATTGAGCTTTGTACATGTTTTGGAGAGCGACATAGTGGGCTGTGCTGGAGTGCATATCAGGAAGAGACGGGGAGGTAGGCGGAAGATGGGGGGCAGGGATGATGTATTGGCTGAGCGTGTGAAGGAGGATGTGCAGGTTCTTAGACTAAGCACAGAGTTCGTTCCATTAGCGCTATGAATAAAACCATACTCGATATTTACGTTTGTGGAGATGTTCTTGACAGTCTCGTCATCTAGCAGGCATTTAATCTCCCACGGCAGCTTATGCAAGATCAGCTCCCAGTTACTAGAGTTTCCCAAAAACATCACGCACTTCTGACTTAATCCACACTCTGTACGCTTGTGCCATCGCCTCATCGTAATTCTCCTCATCCTCCTTGATCTTTTCTGCTTTCAGCTTTTCCTTGAACTCTGCCTTCTCCTCATTGGTCTCGGGCAGCTTGCCGCCGTGCTGGAATCCATCATTCAGCTTCCGATCCTTTCTGAATTGTTCCTTCACTCACCGATTCTTTCCACAGACTAGCAGCCCTGACAAGAAGGACTACCCAAGGAATATGGGAATGCTCCATAGAGTCCATGTTTGCAAAATCCAAAGAGCGAGCATGTTGCTCAAGTGCAGGAAAAGGTTGGTCAATCCGAAGAGTGTGGGTAGTATCGGGGTGACTGTCAACGACTGCCAACAAGTCAGTGAGATCTGATACTAGATAGAATATCTACTGACCAGTATGCTCTCGAAGTTGGATTTGGACTCGGCTGATGAAACCAGAGTTGCGGATGGCGATTAATGGGATATCAGGACCGTCAACCGATGAAGAAGCTACAAGTCACATTAGCCCCGACAGTAAGTCAAGCAGCATACCTTCCCAAAGAATCTCTGCAATCTGGTTTTCAAGGTACGGTTCGACGTTTGACAAAATAATGAGAGCGAAGGAGAGGAAGAATCTCGGATTAGTCTTGATGATAAGGGCAGGATCCTGCACAAAGGTCAACACAATGTTATTCCCTTCCAAAACAGATGTTTGGCTCACCTCCATATGAGCTTCACCTTTGACGGCAGGATTGAGCTCCTGAAGGTACCTATGGAAGAAGTCAATATTCAACGTCAACATGGCCAAAATCGAAACCCACTTCACGCTCTCCTGGGCGATGTTCGACCCGATCGAGTCTGGATGCAAGAAGAAGTTGGTTGCAACGTCTTGGGCAGTAGTTATCTTGGAGGATAGAATGGTGAATTGTGAGATGCCTTGGACAACACGGAAAAATCAGAAAATCAGACAGTGTAATTAGCTGCTCATGACAAGAATGGCTCACCAGGAAGAACGAGATTCTTTAGGGATTGAGAGCCAGCAGCATCACACCCGACTAAAAGTACTCGGGCCTGTTCTAGAGATCTTTGCCCTGCAGAAGCCCAGAGCCTGACAGAGTGCACAGAACGTTCAGCTCATCGGAGGCACGGGGCGCTGCTCTAGCCAGTCACTGAAAGGAAAACAATAGACCTACCGAAGTTGTCGGTCGTAACGTCTAGCCTTTGCGTCTGGGCGATATCTTATTTCTAACGTCAGAATACCTTATATTACGTACACCGTTCAAGCCATCAGCATACTCACGAAGGCACAGGAGCAGTCCCAGTAACGGCGTCCGCGACATCCATAGAATCATCCATCTTTGTAATCTTGGTTGGACGACTTTCAAGATCGGAAGGGGAAGGGGGCATTTGCTAATTTTATAGCCCAGACGACTCAAAAACCTTATGAGTCTATTCTGTCGGAAACGGGATAACTGCAATGTTCAAGCGTGAGATGTTCAAGATGACAGACAACAGACAGTTCCGTCAGAGACATTAATCATATGCGAGCGAACATGGAAAGTCGTGACATCATTAACCGCAGACATGGCGGAAAGCAGAAAGAAAAAGCGGGGATGTGATCTGTTTTCATCGTGCGTGTCTTCACTTACTTCTTGGTTCATTTATTCTTCCGTGCATTCTTCTTACGCGAGGGGTTATCATTTGTAAATTAAATAGCAGTCCAGCCGCCATCAAACTCGACAGCTTCGATCGCCAGGATGAGATCTCCTACAGTCCTGCAATGACCTTGCGATCGGGAAGATGTCCAGTATTTTCCAGCGAGATAGGGTAAACAAACCCGAACATCAGCTGTTGTGAAAGGAATCTTTGCATTGGCTATCCTCGCTCTTCTAATAATAACCCCAAGCTACCGTGTATATACAAGTAATATTTATAACAGTTTAATAACTACAAATGCCCAATTTCAACATGAACTCTTTACATCCCCCAAGACAAAAAATATATGGCAAACTACTTCTTAGGCAGTAGGAACTTCCTTAGTGGAAGCGGCATTGGTTGTGGAAGCGGCATTAGCGGCTGAAGTTTGTTGGCTGCCAACTCTAGGAGCACCCTCGTCTGCGCGTCATTAGCAACGCATCCGACTACGCTACGACCTTGACACTACTTACAGTACTGGTGTTGGTGTCCCTTGTCGGTGTGAGTGGCGCTCTTGAGGCCTTCTTTCATCTTCAAGAACTCGTTGTGGCCTATAGTAGGTAAAGTGGTGACCTCGTGAACAATAGGAGCATCATGAACCTTTTCGTGGATTGCAGCCGTGTGGTGGACAACGGTAGGCTGGACGGTCTCCCTCTGGATGACGGGTTGGACTGTTTTAAAGTCAGACAGATTTTGATATACAATGCAATCCTATTTCAACTCACCGGTTTCGTGGATGTGATGGTGTTCATGCTGGTTAACATGGGTTCCGATGTGAGCATGAGACTTCTCGACTTCGCCGATGGTCTGTTGATTGCTGTGCAATGTCCTTTGCTTTTGGAGGGTATCCTGATGTTCGGGAAGCATCTCCTCCTTGTGCTCACGGACGACGGCAGGTGCAGTAACGTGAACATGCTTGGCGTCGAGAGCCTGTTTGTGCTCTATGGGTTGAATTCGGTGCTGCGATACATCGTTAGGTGATATAGGTCGGCAGAAACGTTGTGTTGTACTCACCTGGTGATGATGGATATGCCTTTCTCGGTCGATGGCCTCAGCACTTTCTGTGTGCTCTTGGGGCCTGACGTGCTCCTGGACGACCTCAGGTGCAGTCTCAGTGCAGACCTATTTATGTTTTGTCAGCTCCTCATAGAATTCGTACTATCCGCCTCCTCAAGTATGTACCTCTGTGGAGTCTGGCTTGGAGGTACTCTTGAAGAAGTCCTTAACACCTTGAGTAACAGTAGACATGTTTGGTTCTGAAGTTGATATGTGGTTCGTTTGGGGATAGAGAAATAATTAGATGAGATAGCATGGAGTGGAAAAAAAGTGGGCGAAAAGCCAGAGGTATTGTACTATATATCACCACATGCGTTGAGCAAGATTCTCTAGTGCTTCATTTTCATGCTTTCTGCTACCTGGAGGCATGACGTCTGTCGTACTGCTAACCATCGAGCATGGAAAAATACTCTATACATTCATTTACTGGCTATATTGCGTAGCGTTTCTCGGCCACTACGTCATACGGGAAGTGGATTCGGGCTGTCGTTATTATGAGAAAATCAGCAAGTCGTGATCTAAGAAGTGCGGGAGAGAGGGACTGATAACTTTAGAGATTGTTAATAATAAAATGTAACGGGCTCTTACGTCTCTATCCGGATACACCGGCGGCCAGCAGTGTGAACGAAGTAACGACAACGGTGACTACTTTGTTCTTCTCGGCTTTACTGTACAAAAAAATGTGCGAGAAGGGAGAGGGGAGAGGGGATAAACTAGGAGAGACAAGGGCTCCAAAATCCAAGATTGCAGGTGATGACGAAGCAGTTAAATAATGGATGACAGTCTAAGCAGTAGGCCGGGACCTTTTGATCATAAAATGCGGAACTATTTTCGAATCGTATAGCCTAATACAGCCTCTACTAATTTTTTATTATTAATATCAAAGCGCAAGCTCATCGCACAACACTGCGCATGCGCTTGAGAGCACATCGACCATGACCCATAACTACTCATAACCGGACCTCCAGCATCCAGCATGTTCTGTATTCTCTGCGTAGTAAGTACAGAATCTATAATTGGAAAATGATTGAAGTTCTGAAAAAAGAAGAGCTCTGCTTCTCGACGGATGTCTGGAATTCGAAGGAGATATTTTTTCAAATTGCACACGGCTCATGAATGTCTTGCATCGTTGCCTTCCGTTCATTTATGAGTGTTTGAAGAGATTCAACTTTCGGTTATTGATCCTTTGAGCTGCGTCTCCCTTCTTCTGTCTCTGACTACTGTCTTCTCTATAATATGAACCACATCGTGCACACTAATAAGGAAGGGTCTAGTAACTAAATTAAACTTAACCAAAAGCCCGAGACTGGTTGGTTTTCTTCTCGACTAGGCTTACTTTTAGCACTTCGGATGAAGATCGTCGCGACTGACGACAGCAGATGGCAGAGAACCGGCAGCAGATCAGCAGAAAAGCTACATAATTTATAAGTGTCGATCGAAATGATCGCCTCATTGCTCAGTGCTCAGCAGGGCACAACGTCGTCATCACAATCCACGAGGTCTTAAATTACTTTTGAATTCGCAAAAGAGCAATCCCGCCATGTAGTAAATGATAGCTAGGCAGAAAAATCGTTTTGTCCAGCTCCTGCCCTCGACGATCGTCCCGTAAACAATTGGTTGACGTCACACCTGGTGCCTTTATTAGGATCCTAGATGCTCGGAGATCATCGAACTCCTTTGTACGAGTACGACGGTTCTTATTCTTGATTACCACAAGCCGGAAAAAGTAGAGAGAAATGATCAGGAATCCACGGATATGGCACAAACCAACGATATTTCCTACTTGAGAAGTGATGAGCCGTTTCTTAAAGTCTTTTGAGATCTTTTCATATCAAACCTTTCCACAGTAGAAACGCCTGCCTCTTATAGAAAGGATGAAGTGCATGTAAGAAGTTAAACTTTCATCCGAACTCTCCGTAGTTTAGTGTGGTTTAGAGCGTCAGACTGTAATTGGTTTCCAAAATCACATCTGAAAGTCGTGCGTTCGACTCGCACCGGGGAGATTCAAATTTGCCCCCGTGGCGCAATCGGTAGCGCGCACGACTCTTAACGAGTCTATTTGAGCCGATTATGGGCCATCAATCATTTCTTCGTCATCGTGCGGTTGCGGGTTCGAGCCCCGCCGGAGGCTTTTTTTTAATCTTTTTCCTTATCTTCTGACCATGTAATTTTTGGTATCTTGCGACGTTCTATGTCTCGTCTCATCGCCCTACAGTGAGCAGAATGAATGGCTTGAGCGTTTGCCAGACCTTCTCAAGTGCTTGTTTTCATGTATTTCAAAGTAGCGTATTCATATTATTCGGCGAATAATCCTTCCATCCTTAACAACGTAGATGGGAGAATTGAAGAAGGAAGGTGGTGGACGGAGATAAAATAAATTAGCAGGTTAGTTTATTCATTCCTTAACCTGTTCTGCCTTCACTATTTCGATTAGATACCTGCAGTTGGGACTTTGGCGACTCTGACATTTATTATGCCTGCTCAGCAGATCCAGATTGAGTCGACAACCTCGCGACGACACAATCATCATAATAAATCATTCTACTTCGCCCGATCAAACTTCCACCACTACTACCGTCAGAGCATTGGGAATTAGCCTTCTGCTCAGTTGAACAATTGGCGTAGAGTGGAGTAGATCATCATGCCTTCCATAGCTTACCAAACTTCAAGTAGCTGCCCCCCTCGGTCTATCGAAGGCGCAGTACTGCTCTCCTTCCAAAATCATGCAAGGAGTATCCTTCAGGGGGTTGAGTGATTGAAGCTTATGATGGACAATTGGACAACAGGAAACGTGCATTAGAAATGAAGTATGATAATTTGAAAGATGCCTATTGGCAACTTGATACGGTATTAGAACAATGAAGCCCACTACTAGGCGGAAGAGATTAGATTGAAGTCCGAACGAAGAAAGATTCGCCGATTGAAAAACGAATGCAGCCATACAGATGTCATATAGGAACATATCACGAATCGTCCCCGAAGTGATAGCCATAGAAGTTGATACAAGTGGTACATTGTTAACGAAATGCGATACGATGCAATGCCGAGAGGTACATTGAATTATAGTCAAAACGCTCTCTGAAGACACGTCCAAGAGGACTTGTCTATTTCTCCTCTGTATAGCCTCTCGCGACCCCACTCCTCCCTTGCTCCAGAACACTAGGCTCATCCATTCCATATCTTGGTTCTAATCCTTGGAATTCTCTTGACGCCAAAAAGGTACTTCCGGCGGATTCAAGCTTGGACAGTGAGAAGTTTTGGTTACGCAAGGTCAGGTCTTGCACACCACCGTCTCCCAATAACTTGTTGTTTTCAAGAGTGTGGGTGCCGTTTCCAAACGCAAAGCGTTTTTTTGTTCGCATTGTTCCGGTAATAAGTGAAAATTCGAGTGAATCGTCGTCACTGTCAGCGGTGGAAGAATCTTGCTTGATTTTTATTTCACGCTCTTGGGCATCTATTTGATGGGTCTTAGCATGTGAATTATGAAAGCAGGATGAGCATCACCTTTGAGAACGGTACCCAGGTCCAAAGTCCAATTCTCCGGTGCCCATACGTGGTCTGGGCCTTGAAGTGCCAATTCCAATTCCCAGGGTGTAATGATAGGTCTCAAAAAATCCTGCATCAGCAAATCATCAGCTTATTATTTCTGTTAGACGAAAGAGAACACACCTTCGAGTCAACAACACCACCTTCAGCGCAACCAACCAACACGAAACACTCTATCTCTGCAAAATTTGCAAGCTTTGCTGGGTTCAGCCTGCCTACGCTCAGGGTGTAACTCTTCTTTTTTGCTCTCTTCAGATCCTCTCTCAGTTGTGCAAGGAGGGGTTTGGAAGACGCGAGACCGATGTTGGAAACAATAAGGCCGAATACGTCGGCGGAAAGCGCTTGATGGAGAGCGAAGAGACGGCGTGAGAGAAGACGAGAAGTGGTGCGGTGAAGAGGCGATACAGACTGGGAAGAAGGTGAGTAGATGAAGAGCTGTTGATTTATCAGATATAGATTATCTATAATGGGTCGAGCGTATGCTCACAGGATTGTTGGCATGTGTCATCTGTAGATTCATACAGGATCTTCCCTCTTCACCAATATACCATAAGACACAATCATTCATTTCCAACCCCTGAGGTGGTTCTACGCTCCTGAGAGCAGGTGTCTTACCCTTTACATCCTTGAGTCCCTTCTGTGAAGCAAGAGTAGGCTTTTGAATTGAGGCAAAACTGATCTGGATAGTTGAGTCCTGAGAAAATGTATCCCTGATATCATCTGTATTTCCGTTAGATTGCTTCGTAGAGATGGATATAGATAAATTAAAACCCACTCGCTAGCCAATCATATGACACATCCCACACAACCACTATACCTTTCCTGCCGTCACCGTCTAGTTCGTTCTTGCTCGCCGCTAACAATGACTCCACAGCTTGCTTGACGTCGAGCTTTTGCCGGGGAAAGACGTAGTGAACAGGGAGAGCGTCCGTTCTGTTTCATCAGCTTGCAGACTCAAAGGAATCCAATCTAGCTTACGGAGTGAGACAAGCATGTCCATAATGTACTAAGAAATCTGCTGGGAGATGAAGACAACTCAAGACATCCGGACAACAACTTTCGATAGTGTTAGCTTCATTCCAAGTTACTACGCTGAAAACGACTGACTTCCCGTACGTGCTATCGGCAAGCACGTATGCCTGAGCTCCGGTATGTGCTATGCGAGTCTGGATAGCCCGATAGACGGAGACTGAAGATGGCAAGAGTTCATCGGGGAATTGTAACCCAATCTGTAAGAGGCATTTGTCAGCTATGCTTTGGTCATGCATGACATTTCATTTCCGTCGCAACCATCAAACGTTGATGTTCCTGGGAAAACGACTCTTTCATATATATGTCTCACTACTTACAGTCTTATAATCACCCTCAAGCACTCTCCTGACAGTCTCATCCACTTCGAAAGCTTCTTCTATGCTCATTCCTTCCGCTCCATCTCCTATGCTAGATGGTCCGGCTTGGGCATTCTCCAAGATCGCTTCCAGTTCAGGGTGGGATAAAGCGTGATCTGCTGGGGTTGAGAATGCGTCCGACATATTGCTGTTCTAACTGTTATATGGCGTTGAATAGATGTTCGAAATACATGGATGGGACTCGGAGGCAACTTATGCGAAAGTATTCAACAATTTGATCCCGTGGTGGAGGGCTCAAGCCTATCTCCACTTTGACAACACATTTGGTTCCGTGACTAATAACAGAATAATTATCTCTCCTGCTTGATGACCGGACTGACTCTCGTTCCGTCTGTCTGTCGAACGGAAGAAGCTCGCCTCCTCTGATCTTTTTCCTGCTTCTCTTTACTTTTTCAGTCGTAGCTTATAAAATTATGGACATGTGCCAGCAGCTTATTCAGTATGTACTCAGGAGAAGAACATCCATCAATATTGCCACCGAAGTATCTCAACTGGCACTCCAGGCAAGAAGTTCGTTCCCACATCTGATTTACTGTATCTCCAGTAGGTCTGTAATCAAGTAGGAGGACTTGTTTGATGAAGTTCACAGCATGCGATTTAGACTCAAAAACCATGCTCTTAAAGTTCACTATACATCAACATGTGCAAATGGGCCCAATTTAGTTTAGGTAGTTCCCTCTCGGCTTTCTATTACTACCTGACCACAGTCAATTCACAAGACAGAGCTGCCATTCATCCTCTGTTCACAAAGTTCTCGGTCCACGGGCAATTGTTGGTCATGGAAAATAACTCTCTGATAGGAATTGGGATTGCAGAGTGTATTGTTTCAAATCTCCCATATTCACATGTTTTTTACAGGACGAAACATTTGAATCTATTTCGATTCGGTCTACGGACCTTTTATCACCAAAACGCACCAGGGTCATTCCCAATCATTCTTATTTTACCTATTACGTAAGAAGTCCAAACTGCTGAAAGGAGCAATCGCTAATAAAAAGTATTGGTGCGTCTTCGCGATTTTTTATGTATCGTATGCTGCTACTGATAGCCCTGGTACTGTTAGTAACGTATTCAGAATATGGTCCTGGTAGTTCACTATTAGCCTCATTCAATAACCGGGAGCCATTACTAAAAGACCAATTCGTAGACTGGATCTAATAATTAGACCGTTACGACTTGTAATTGGACTATCACAACCACGTATGAGAATGCAATCAGCGCACATTGGATCATCCCAGAATAACACGAACTACGCACGATTGAATTTGATATATCAAGTGAATGTGGCGTTTGCTAGAAATGAAGTGCTTACCCATTAATTCAAAGTTTGGTAGTAGTCTAGTACGAAACCAATTCTGTTCACCAAAACGAAATTTACATGCACGCAATGCCCTTTATCTACAATGCGTTGTACTTCATTCTAGTTGAGGTTAGGCCCTTCATTCAACTGACTGAGTTGTAAAAAATTTGAGGGATAACGCAGTCGACCGACGACTTCCATGCTAACAACGAAGGGTATCATCATCATAAGACCCGAAATCATGGCGATGAGACATCATCAGATGAATGTTTTGCCATTTTAGCCAACTTGATGTCATTGCAATGCGGGTAGAATCCTTGCTAATCGCAAGAACTTCCCTGTCATTACTCTTTGCATTCAGCGGGGGGGTCAATGTCTGTCGAGAGGCTTGTGTCGAGCTTAGCTTTTGTTCCTCTTCTATAGTTGCTATTCATTATTTTGAGTCTGATGGCCGCTCTCATATACTGTCGGTCAATCCGCTGATTGAATAAGGCCTTGCCGATTCATCCCCATTATCGCCGATGAATGCAACGTCATTAATCAACCCTTTAAATGCTTTTCATATGTCATATGTAACAATATACAATGTTCTGTCAGCGAACAGTCAACGAGTGATACCGACGGAAAGTGAAGCTTTAAAAGAGAACTCGGGATTACAAAATGACGTAAATCACCGTGAGGGATCCGTACCGGCACATAACACCGATATGATCGGAGATACCAAAATGGGACTTTTAACGCCGACGGCATCAAATGCTTTCCGTACAGTCTGTCGCCACATCTCGGGCTTCTCTTTACTCTCCAACCCATAACGCCGCATTCGCCGCGAGTCTCTGGGTGCTGGGTTTGGAATGATCAGTTTTGCGCGAACCCGTCTAAAACTTCAACCGTCAAGCTCTTTGTGCGTAGACTCTATCTCTCCATACCTGCAAAACGTCTGACCACAGGACATATTGCAGGAAAAATGCCCGCCCACATCCCCATCGTCAAGAAGCGCACAAAGCACTTCAAGAGGCACCAGTCTGACAGGTACCACGGTGTCAAGGAGAGCTGGAGGAAGCCCAAGGGTATTGACAACAGGGTGAGTATTGAGCATTGATTATGGGAAGGCGCTTGTGCTGGACATTATGGGATAAAAGTGGGAGAAGGTGGGGGTTATGGGAGACAAATGTTTCTAGGTCGCGGATTGGAGAGGAGAGACAAGCAGGAAGCGAAGACGACGTTCGATACGGCGATGAAGATGGGAAACAAGACTCGACACTGATACAACATTATCTCACAGGTTCGACGAAGGTTCAAGGGCCAGATCCCTATGCCCAAGATTGGTTACGGTTCAAACCAGAAGACCCGTCATCTCCTCCCCTCCGGCCACAAGGAGCTCCTCGTCCACAACCTTTCCGAGCTCGAGCTTTTGCTCATGCATTCTGGCAAGTACGCCGCTTCCATCGCCCACGGTGTGAGCAGCAAGAAGAGGGTCGAGATCATCGCTAGAGCTAAGGTTTTGGGTGTTAAGTGAGTGTTCTTTTGACTTCGCTTTTTTCGATGTTCTGTGAATTGGAACTGACATTTTCTCTTCCCGTATCGCAGGGTCACCAACCCCGCTGCCAAGCTCAGGACCGAGGAGGCTTAATTTGGTCAACTGGGTTAGGATATGGGCGATGTATGATTTGCATGACAATCTTGGATATCGGAAACAGACAGCATCAACCAGCAGCGCTCTATAAGGGCATGATTTACAGGGACTGACAAAACATCCCGTTTGAAAACTAAACGCAACAATGATGGTGATGAGTTATGGGTGCCGTCAAGGGTCACAACAAGGTTTTACGCTGGTCAACGCACCGTCTTGCCATTTCACTTCCCACGACCTCTTTCCCAACACAGTACAAACGTTTTATGGGGAGACTTCAACACGACGGAAGGCCGTTGTCGGTTTGTTTGTCTCGTGCTGTTCTTAACACTCGAATTTTTCTCAACAGGTTGAACGAGATCCAATCTGTGATGTAACAAGCAGCTTAGGCGAATGACCTACGACTTTCAGCAATCTTCATTCGACACCCTGTCATTGTTCATAAACTGTCGTGCACAATCATATTGGGACGTCAGGAAAGAAGTCGAGTTCACGGACTTTGATGTTTTAATCCTGTTCTAATAACTAACCAAGTCAGCCTGCTAACAACAAAATAACAGCGGAATGATACGGTCTTTTATGCCGCCCATTCATACACCCACAGTCTATGCGTCCTTAACATGCGAGAGAACCTTAGAAGGTATTATTGAGAATACACACTCGCCATCATGGAAACATCATGTCGCCATATTACCCAGATTGGCCGGTTACTTAATCTTTCAATATCCGAAAATATGTTACATATCACAAATGCATGGAGAATACTCCAAAACTCTTGGGCAGAATTGCTTTTGATTAACACCCCAAAAACTGACAAAAGGGACGTCTAAATGGTTTAGTTGAAAACGATATCTGGACCTTCCTTATCTCTTGCTTCCCTTCTTTACATCCGAAGACCTTGTAGCCAGATTTTCCTTCCTCATGTTGATTTCTATAGCTATCCGAAACACCAAATATATCTGATACATTTTTACCACAACTTATCTTTCTACTCGCTGTGCTCCCCTTCACCAGTTCCATCCTTATATCTGCTACACTTCGTCTGCCACCTTCAATATTTAGACCCGGAACTCTCTCTCTCGTTTCCTCTATTATCCGACGGCGACGTCGTCGATGCATAGGTCGAACTTGAAATTTCGCTACTAGAATTCGGCCTTAACGGATTAACCCAACCCGGCCCTGAAAAAGCTCGGGCAGGGGGAACATGATCCAGTGGCACGGCAGGGGCGATAGAGGCGGAGGGCGGAGATGACGAAGGAAATATGTGTGACGGTGGTGGCAGGGCTGTTATTCGCGGGGACGCGACTGTGGTCTGTGGAGGTGGGTCCGAAAAATGAGGAGGGGAGATGGGAGGGTATTGGTTTGACGGCGGTTGTAGATGAGATGTGGTAGCAGAGCCAGAAGCAGAAGCGGAGGTTTGACCGCTACTGTTATTCAAAGGACTGGATCTACCACTCACCCCCCCTATTCCGGCAACAGAAAGACCAGGCCAGGAACTAGTCGATGGCGAGCGAACAACATTGGAAGTAGTCTCGCGAAATGAATGAAATTGGGTGCCAGCAGCGCTTACCGGTCGTTTTGGAGAGACAATCGCGCTTGCTGCTGTTGACGTTCTCGGTACCTGTATCGGAGCCGGAGGAGCTCTTGAACTCGTCACCGGTCCAGTCTCCTCGTCCGTCTCGTCATCTGAATCAGATAAGGTCAAGTCAATGATAGGAGTTGACGCTCCTGTCCTTGATCCACCGACTGAGGATGATGATCCCAGCGCTGTTACGCGGCCCGCTGGAGGGACACTCGATTTGGCAGGGGTACCGTCCCCTTCTTCATCAGAATCGATGACTTGCACCACTTTTCGTTTCAGACCCGTTCCCCCTCTGTTCGCTCCATCGCCGCTGCTAATATCATTCATATCGCAAACAGACGGTTTTGTCTCGATCTCTGAGCTAAATGAGGCAGGCACCGAGGGTGCAACTGGTGTCGATGCCTCCACGGTAGCTGATGATGGTTTCACATGTGAGGCGAGCCAAGATGCGGTACCGTACTTGTTATCTTCGGTGTGCCATTCGCCTGTGGGTTCAAGGATAACATCGTCGACCGTATCGGGAACAACCTTAAGAATGTCCATCACGTATCTAGAATGGAGAACAAATGGTCAGTTTACGGTCCAAGGGGGAGAGGGAAAACGAGGAAGCACCCATCAACAATCAGATCATCAAATCGGAGCTCTTTGCTACAATGCGGACAGAGCCATTGTGGGTGCACAGCATTACTTTCTATCCACCAAGTAGCGTCAAAGCATTGGATATGACTACATTTTGAAGAGCGGATAGGTCGTGTCATACGCATGTATGAAAGCTATATTCATAAAGCGAAAGAGGAGCTGGTCAGCGTTTTTGGCATAATCTGAAGGTGAGGAATGAACGTACAGGATCTTTCAAAGACATGGATGCTGTACCAGCCACAATATCATCGTCATTTTCTTGTTTCTTCCTCACTACGAGAACGAGACAGTACATTAGTATTGCTCCTTCCTATCAATGCTTGTCACCCTAATCACCAGACAAGAAAGGGAACATACATTGTTCTATCGCATGTTCTGCTTTTGTTGGTTCCAGCTTATTCAGTTTTGCAAGCAGTTCTTCTTTTGTTGTCATTTCGGCAAGGACAATCTGGAAGAAAAACCTCTACAGAAGTCATCCCAACCAGTCAGCAGCCCAGCATCCAGCGAGGAAAAAGAAACATAACGGACCTTGGACTGAGTCTTGTTCTTTCCTGTCGTCGGCCCTCGATGTCCAACGTTGACACCCATTAATCTTCCTGGTACTAGCGCCACTCGCCCTCCAGCCGCCACACCATTGTTGATTGGTTTATCTAAATCAAAAGGCGGGGCACTCCCAGCCTTCCCTCTCAGACCTTTCTCTTTGAAGGGCAATAATGTGCCGTCGACGGATACTTCAGGGTTACCAGGATATTCAATAGGGATGTTGGTAGAGGGAGGTATATGGCGAGCGTGTACGGATGTAGGGCGATAGTGATCAGAGGAAGTACAGAAGAGGCGGAGTGAGTAATGTGGTGGCGTTTGAGGGGATTCCCTTGAAAATAATGATCAGCTGACTAGGACATGAGTAGCAGTAGATAAGGAGCAAGGGGAAGGGAATATACCTAGATGCTTTGAGCTTCTCAATAACATCATTGGGTAGGACAAATTGCGTCCGTTTTGTCCGGTAGGTGCTATGACTTTCGTTGGCGCTAATATCAGGCAGTGTTTCCATAGACGTTATGGCCCGAAGCGGTTTCCACATTGGGTTAATTTTCCAGTCTTGCAAAGCATGTTGCGGACCGTGGCTGGGAGTCGATGAAACAGCGTGAGCTGAGGTATTGCCATACCCAACAGAGCCAGACGCAAATCCTGATGTTGATCTGTATCCATTCAAGCCTGAGCTATTATTGTTTACACCTGTAGCACATTTTTAAGAGTTTATCAGCTTTCGCGATACCTTCCAATGCCACAAGAAGGACTCACCACTACTCCATCGCGGAACACCCCCAAATGTAGGTGGTGGTGGCGGCTGAACAGATGGATGGGCACGTATAGGCTGCGCAGGGGGGACCATTATTGTTGTGTTCGTCCTAGGGAATGGATCCCATCCTCCCCCAACGGCCACTTCACAGTGATACCTCGCTTCGACATAGGCATCGAGATCCATCTTAGCTTTGAGGGCCATGAACGCTTCCTGGATTTTCTGAATGACATCGGCTTTTCGATCGCCTGAACGCATAAAAGGATCACGTCTTCCATATGTTACTAGAGCAGAGGCAAATGACCGGAGTTGCGGGACGGTATGGCTTGGAATCCATGAGCGGAGAAATTCCTGTTGACAGTGATTTTCAGATAGTCACCAGGCTCGTCATTAGCGCTTGTGGGAATATAGGCATGAATAAGAGTACGAACATCAAAGCCTGACCAGTCAGTCTTACGGGATGGTGCTCTGTAAGTGCCAATATGTCTCAACATCATACCTTTCAAAATGTTCTCCGTATAGGTTGTCGTCCGTTCAAAGTCGTTGCGACTGTTAGTTGGCCTGTCGGACCGACTGTCTGGATTTTGTTGCTTTGAGTTCGAAACAAGTCAAGCCCAATTTTGGGGTAGGTATACCTCTAGAGGCAGCCTCCCGTAGATGTTGTTATGATTATACGAGGTAAAAAAAAAACTGAAGAAACAGCCCGTTCGATCAATGTTGACTTCCGATCATTAAGCACCAACAGAGTACGAAGGCAACGCGAAATTTGATCCCGCCACAACAACTTCTAATCTCAACTCCCGGATCATCATCGAAAACAGTTCTCAACTGTGTATCCACATGCATACATACAATCTTGAAAAATGACAGAAGGAAAATCTTACGAGGGTATGTCCAAAGAAGAGAGGGACGCGCATGACCAGCAGCAGCGTGAGAAGGAGAAGAAAGAGCAAGCTGGTGAGTTATCACACTTCTTGGGCGGAGTGGTCGAACTATGGTTGAGGACAGCTTTCTCGGTGGGAAAGCATAATTGTATATGAACCATTTACCAGATACTGACGACTGATCTAATCATATGTATTGTCGTACAGTACTACCGTATTCCTGGACACAAGAACTTGCTACGGCAACGGTGACTGTCCCTTTACCTAAAGGAACAAGAAGTAAAGATCTTGAGGTTGTTATCGGAAAGCGAAAGCTAAAAGTAGGTATTTCAGTCTACTATAGCAACCCCAATATCTTAAGATGGTGGTAATATGATGTCCAAGATAAAATGAGCTCACTAAACATCCCATTCTAGGTGAAGCTCAAGTCTTCTCCTTCATCCATATTGGAAGGCGAGCTGTACAACGATATAGTAGTGGACGACTCTTCCTGGACAATTGGTACGTATTTCCTCGATAACAGCAATCAAGCATTGTACAGAGACCGACAAATATGACAGATGACGGTACACTAACTATTGAGCTCGACAAACTGTCGTAAGTCATTTGCCTCGTGTCCTAAAGCATACCTATCAACTAAGAACCCACCCTCCCGAAAGATTCCATATCGGCTCTCCTCAGTGGTGGCCTCACATCCTCACCCACCACCCTACCATTGACACCACTAAGATCAACCCTACTCCTTCGTCTCTTTCTGACCTGGACCCCAAAACGAGGGGGATGGTCGAGAAGATGATGTGGGATAACCAGCAAAAAGCATTGGGTAGACCCACGAGCGATGAAAGAAAGAAGGAAGAGGTGATGAAGAAGTTTATGGCGGAACATCCGGAGATGGACTTTAGTAACGCGAAGATTGAATAAAGGTACTAAATTCAAGTACGGTATGCAGCATGGCTTTGTAACTTCCTTTCATGCAAATGGAAAGTGTAGAGTCCTCCTTTCATTTACTACTACTAAAAAGAATTATCTGGGTATTATTGGAATTTTGAACGAGCATCGTACTATATCGTAGTTATCATGACCAATGACCATTGTGGGGAGATAGGGAAATGTACTTAGAAAAAGCAATTACCGAAGCTATCCTCATTGTTTTTATTACTTTTTGTCTTATCATCGCCAGCGCCTCACCTACGGCTCCTGTCTCTTCACCTTCCTCGGGATCTGGTGCTAGGCCGTCATCGACTTCGGATTCAAAGCCGGAACCTAAGAGTACTGGACCCAGGAGAGAGAAAGAAGAGGAAAAAGACAAAAAGGAGGAAGAGAAAAAAGGGCGAGATAATAAGGAAAAATCAAAGAAAAAAGATAATGAACCCAAGTCATCACGATCAAAAAAAACAACGCCTTCTCCTCCATCCACAGGTTCGTCTGCTGTCTCAGATGCAGATATCGGGACGAACAGTCACTCACCATCGTCATCAGAAACAGAACCATCTTCAGCGTCAACGTCTGCGACAGATACGGCCTCGGAGGATAGTCCTGCTCCCTTGACGTCTACGAGCGATACAAGCAGTGGTACCTCCGATCCCGCTTCCTCATTCAGCTCTGGTAACAGTAGCAGTGAGAGCGATAGTGACAATGACAGAACAGGCACGACAACGTTTCATGGGAGGTTGGCGGATGATGTGGAGTTGAAAGTAAAGTCAGATGAGCCGTTTAGGATTAGGTACCATGGATGAGTCGCTTGAGTATCTTGGAGACGAGTAGGGGAGTGGGGAAAAACGGATAAGAATGGGATGCGGCGAGAAAATCCTATAGAATTGATGTCGTGGATTTGAAAGTCATCTGCGGTTGTTTAGCACTTGAACGAGGAGGGACCTAAGGACTGTGAAAGCTCATTGGCGAGATATTCCTCAAGAACTACCACGCAGAATTCTAGTCACTTGATGATGTAAACCCTATGCAGTATGCATCAAACGTCCTCTCATTATCGTTTCCAAAAAGGTCTATTCGTCGCTCAAAGGCTCGAAGTATCGCCATTGTCCCGGATGAGGTTCCTCCATAAGCCCTTCCCAACTGCACCCCACCCAATCAGCACAGACGCCTCACACCAAGCAATTCAATACCACTAAACTCACGACTTCCAGTCCTTCATCTTCACAACCAAACCCTCCTCACTCTTCGCCTCCTCAATAACAATCTCGACAATCGACCCCAACTCGCTCTCCACCTTCTCAACGTCTCCCTGGGCCTTCTCAACAATGGCCAGTCGGTACTTGGTTAGCGCTTCGGTGGCTTGTCTGTAGACAGATGCAGCGGGAAGCTGGGAAAGAGAGCTGAGGGTGGAAGTGTAGATTGACGTGAGAGCCGGCAAAGGGTCGGGGTGGACTGCGAGACCAGTGATGTTTGTGCTGGCTTTTAAGGGCCTAATATGTGTCAGCTAGGAATCTATTAAAGTGATACTCACCTGAGAGCGGAGAGGACTACGCGACTTGCTCTGAACATGGTTGATCTTCTGTGGAAATACAGTATAGTTTTGTGGAGAGGATACAGGCAGATGTCGCTCAATCTCGAACAGCTTATTGGCCAAAATATGCTTACGTAATGAACTGATTTGAGATTATGTAATAGCTATTTTCCAACATGAATCCATACACAAGGTGATCGTCCTTCTCCGGGTACTAGTAGGGGAGTTGCAATCAACGTGCACAAGGTGGTCATTGATATTTCTACAAGGCCTTTTTAAGTATTATTGCAGGGTTGAATCAACGCCGTAGTGATCGATATAAGTTCATAAATAATAGTGGGAAACGCAGAAATGCTGTAGACACCGACCCGTTCTTGTAAGAAGGTGGTTCTTGGTAGTACCCAAGTACGATGGCCCCAGTATCCGGTCTATTATGTTAAGCATGGGCGCTGTAGAAATGGAACAACTTACTGTCGCTGCAGCCAGTGTTCATTGATTGTCAGCAGCGGCACGAACGCACAGAGATCGGGACAAAATTCGAGGTTTACTAGAAACGCACAACCATTTACTTACGCGTCGGTTGATGTCATCTTGCGCGTCGCGTGCATTTCCACAAAATATTCGTTGGAGTTTTGAGTCTCTATGTATCTCAATCTCCTCTCAAATTATCTCCCTAATAATCGATCAAGAGCGAACCGCATTTCGTCCTATGATCTGTATACGCAAACAGCGGCAGTGAGAAAATATGGGCTCGTCTCCTCCGCCGCCCTCATTCCTCGTTCCGACGACGCGCAATGAACAAGAATTGTCGTTTCCAGGCTCATTAAAACTTAATGACAAGGTTAGCAATGACGGAGAAGAGCCAGGAGTGTCTATGTACGTAAGGTTGTTTGATGGTTAGTCTATCATATAATCGTAACTATTCCACACCCAGCTGTATAAAGTGATAACAGATCTTAGAAATGATTAAGACGGTGCTCGATGGAGAATCATATCTGTTTACTCAGAGAGAAATATGGGTACTGAATTACATTCTCGACTTGCCATGTAAGTCCTAAATTATGTCCGGGAGAGTCGGAGATTACTTACCTTCAAACAGATGAACCCCGCTATCTCCTCACCCGTTTATTGCTTCGTCGGCCTTCGAGAGTCCACACGTACACCTCATTAGTAGCTTCATACTCGTCCGAAATCGGAGAGGAAGGAATAAAAATGGCTATGAAGACCCTCACTCGACGTCTGGCAGTACCAAAGGATATTGTAAACTCTGACCCAGATCCTGTCCCTGGGACTCCTATTGCAAGTTCTTCTAGACCTGGACCATCGCCTTTGTCTGCGAAAGCTGAAGGAAGGCGACCCGCGAACGCGCTTTGGGCAAACAAGCCATGGGTAGATTCACCTTCCGGGTTGACGGAAGCTCAGGAGAGGGCTGATCCGGAGCTGGCTGCTGCACTCAAAGAAAGCTACTGGGCGTCCAAAGTAGGAAGGGTCAATGTTGATTCAGACGATGAGGGCGATGGTTTGCCAGCGGCGAACAATAGGTCTGAATTAGTTTCAACGTCTGTTTCAACACCTACCGTATCAAGACAGTCAAGCGGGATTCCAACAATATCACCTATAGAGTTTTCCTTGACACCGGAATCACCTCCACCAGTGTCCTTTCTTGCCGAAGACGAAAAATCACTTTCATTAGACGATCTCATGACTTGCATGTCGTTCGACCAACTTCGAAAAGTTGCCAAAGCCCACAAACTATCTGCTTCATCCTTATTGACTCGGGAATCCACGTTGAATGCACTGAGGGGCATGGCGAAGCAACAGACCGTACTAGGATTTGCACCAATGAAAGGCAAAGGCAAAGCTACCACCCCTGCTCAAGTGCACGGAAAGCAAACAACCCTGCCCTTTGCTTCGAAACCCAAACAAACATCGGAGCTTTTACTGACCGCTCAAATGCTGTCTTCATTCGGTGGTTCAGCCATCCGCCTCACACCATCCCTCCATTCACTCATTTCCCGAGTTAACCTCATCTTCTCTCGCACTCCTCCAATCGCCCCAGGCACTGCAAGTCTCATGCTTCCCTCCATCCTTGTCACATCAAATAAAAGGCGTTACCCCGACTATGGACTGACAACACGATCAAAGATCTGGAAAGACCGAGATGAATTGTTAGTATGGGAAAGGGCAGTAGGTTGGGAAGCGACTGTCACTGAAGCGTTAGGTGAGACATGGGACCAAACGCGTAAGAATCCAAATGCTGCACCCATCCCTGGCTCAACATCCCGTACGGGATGGGTGAATAGGAAGGAAGGGGCAAAGATTGTGAGGAAAATTTGGGAAGGGACATGGGATGTCTGGAAAGAGATGGTTGACGGGGATAAGGGCAAGGAAGTAGATGTGAGCAAAGAGGAAGGTGGTTTGGTTGGTGATCGGTTCCAAACTGGTAAGTTTTTGTTCATCATGTTCTGTTCCTTGATTTTAACAAATAGAGCAGGCCATGTTCTTACCAGAATAGTGTACAAGGTGAGTTGGACTTCTATCTGTTCAAATATGCGCTTATAGATACTAGGGCGCGGAGGCTCTAGGTATACTTCATGAGTATGATAACGAGTGTATGGTTCTTCGCGCTCTCCTTGCCCAACGGCGATGGAGACGTGGTAAACGAGGGTACGTTTCTGTATCAGACTTATTTCAGACAAACCTGACAAAAAGACACAGAGCATGGTACGACCGCTTAGCCTTAGTTTTAATGAATCACTATAATTCCTCGCCGGCCGAGAAAGAAGAAAAGCAAAGGGAGGCTACCCAGGTTTGTATAGACGGGCTATTGGATGAAGCTACTCATCTAAGTAAGACCCTTCTAAGCTTAATCGTTACAATTAGCTAACGATATTGCAGTCTACCGACCTGCGCTTTCTCGACGTCTTAAAAGATTAGAGAACAAGCTCAATCTCCCCTCAGACGAACGGCATATATCTTTCGCGTCACTGCTTACTTGCAAGACTCGTGAACTCAATGCAGTAAGGTCACCAGAAAACAGGGGTGTAGTCAGAGCGAAATCTTGTTCTGGGTCTGTGGCTAGAGAGGGCGACGACGATGAAGGGACAGGGGGAAAGGGCAAGTTGGTTGGTAAGAGTTTGTGGATGGGGAAAGAAGGGGAAGTAAGCGTTGAACAATGGGTATTGGAGTGGTGGGAAAAGAAAGGTTATAAAGGGTGAGTTCGGCCTTCTACGCCCTTTTCGCGCAATTATTCATGTATTTTATAGATATCACTCTGAATCTTCAATCCTCACAACTCTCTTCACCCTGCTTATCTGGCCAGTCCTCTTCCACCCGCTTCCAGGAGCATTCGAAACGTCCTATCAAACGGCCCCTCTCGACCTCGGCGAGGACACATTCGCACCCTCCCGCCGAACACTCCTTGAGGACCGGCTAGCTGAGATAAGCAAGACAAAACGAGCATTGGAGCTGTTGAGGGAGGTTGACAATCGAGAGCGACCAAAAGGCACTTGGGCCGTGGGAGTGGATTGGGGATATGAGAAGGAGGATTTGGAGGAGATCTTGGAGTGTTTGAGTGGAAAGGCGCTTAGCGGAGTGTGTAGAATGCTGGCTGAGGAGTACAGGCATCGAGCGAGTGGAGTGCCAGATCTGATGTAAGTTTCAGATTATTCTGATCATGAATGTATTGAGATGTCGCTGATGCGATCCTTTAAAGTGTCTGGAATCCACAGACGAAAGATGCCAGGTTTGTAGAAGTCAAAGGGCCTGGAGATAGCCTGTCTGAAACTCAAAAGGCCAGTCTTACAATGTCTAAACGGCAATGTTGTTAACATTTCATCTATAGATCTGGATCGACGTCTTGCTTTCGTCAGGTATTCAAGTTGAAGTATGCCGAGTCAAGGCACTTTCACCTACCGCTGCGCAACTCCAGTCATTGGAGAAGAAGCGCAAAACCTCTCCGGCATTGAATATCAGTTCCAATTCTATTGACGTAAAGCGACTCAAAAGACGGTCAACGACGTCAACGATATCAGCATACGTGAAGACAGACGACGGCGAGTACGTCAAAGCCGACGAGGTGGTAGAGTTAGATGAGGAAGATGACGGATGGGAGAGGAGAGATGAAATGAGGTTTGAAAGCGGGGTAGAGAGGAGGGAGGGAAGATTGGAGTAGTTGGATCATACCGGTAATGGAAGCCATGGCGGATAAGAAACTTCATCGTGTGGCGTGACCTGCCGATTCTGCTTGGTATCTTATCTCCGACTGCCATGTTAATTGACGGAAAGAAGAGAAGGAAGGAGAAGAGTTGAGCAGGGAACAGGAAAAGCCCGGTAGTATTTAGATGCTGATGAGTGTGGGGCGGAACAGTCAGGACAATAAAGAAGTCATTCCTCTTTGATTAGATCAAAGCGACGGCAACCCCAAACTCAGGCAGGCAGTAGTTTGCGAATCTGTTGTGAAAAATGTCTCCATATCTTTTTGCATGCACATTTCATTTTTCACAGTTGACATTCCAAAAGCATAAGGGCTTGGCCAGCAACCTCTGCCGCATTTTGGGCTGTTTTAGGACAAAATTTGCATGAGTCCTGATTGAAACGCGTAAAAGCAGGATCTCTTCGATCTCTTCTGCAAAGTTCATCTTTGATCATTACGCAAGGACTCCCTGTTATTTGCTGCTTCATCGCCAGTTCCAGAGGCTCTTTCACGAATATTCACCACCTGCTCCCGCTCAAACTCAATCCATCCGTGTCTCAGTCAAAAGTTGATAGAGAATTATGCAAGCTTGAGTGATCAGGTAGAGGTGAGCCGGGCCGGCCTCATCCGTTTTTGTCCGACAAGTAGGACAAGAGCCTTGTAAAATTTGCCGAAGATTCTTGAGGATACCAATAGTCTGCGACCGCTGCTCAATCATCACTCGAGCTTTGGAACGCTTATGATTGAAGTAGGCCTAGAACGAGATGAGTCAGTCGAAGTTTTGGTGGAAAAAAAAACTTGGTTGGTAATGGTGGCCACTCTCCAGAAGTTCTCGTCTTTGGGCAATAAATGAGAGCTGGGGTGATACGCCTTATATGATGTATCTGTGAGAAGTAGACTACATCAACGATTTTAATATGGGCTCAAACGAAAAGAAAAAAGTCGAGAAGACGAAACATCGAGAAGATAATAGGCCGGAGGAAGGGCTTCGTCGTGACTCAGCGTGCATTTTTTTGGCCACAGGAGGCTTCCCAACAAAGACGCTGAGATTACAACGTTCATTAGCACTTTCAGATGAATCTGTAAGTAACGGCCAAATAGAAAGATTGCTTACAACTTTTTCCGTCCCCTTATTCTTCCGGCACTGTCGATCAGTTTGCCGACCAGTTTGCCAGTGAACTCCACCCTCCGTCTTTGCGACTCATCGCGGCATTCTGACATGCAGTCAACTGTTTACTACTACCACTGGGATGCATATTATGATGGATCAATTTGTTCCATTTATGAATCTAAGGCGATAAAACTTCCAGTAAAATAAACAAGTCACGTCTCCTCGCTACTTGTTGGCGTTGCCAACAGCAATGCGACTGCTAAGAATATAGAAGCCCGATCCAACCGTGATATATACATGCGCATCTACTGATTAGGCGGTGCTTACAAACATTCACTCCCCTAAAGTTACGGGCGTGGCTGCCTATAGCGCAGCTGCTCTCAGCACATTCTGAGCAATCTCCAAGCTTTTCTTCACAACTACCCTTTCCCTTTCTCCCGTAACTTCCTCTTCCCACTTCTTTCCATCCTTCATTTCCCTGTCCAACATCCACAGCCAACCACCAGCAAGCTCAGTGTTACTGAGCACCTGTTCAAATCTCTCTTGAATAACTTCATCATCAAAGTTGCGAGCAAGATCATAAGATTTAGGAAGCGTAAAGATGGGAGACACGGTCTGGAGCGCTATGACAAGATGTACCAGGACGGTGATAAGGAATTTAATGAGCGGTTTGGAAAGGGATGTGAAATCAACCGCCTGCTCCGCCTGTCAGCATATTTGAAGAGCAGTGATAGATGAAATGAGCTCACCTTGAAAACAGTCAAACTCAGTCCTCCTCGGGCCACAACATACCCCACAGCCCTCGCCACATTTCCAAGTTTCTCTTTGCTAACCTTTGATCCATTCTCCAGCTCACGCATAAAGTCCCACAGAGCGTATTGAAACGTGAAGCGGTGATCGTAAGAGTTTGCACAGAGATGACTGAGGATAAGAGTATAGTATGGGTTATACGTTGCTTCCTGCGAATTACATGCAAGTAAGCAAAAGGCCAGGCTGATAGAGAGCATGCACGTACGAGACCACAACAGTGGAGAGCCACCCTCACAAATTCTCGCTGCTGGACATCGCTCAGTTTGAACATACTCAACCTATCACAGGCGTGCACATAGTCCTAACGCCATGTCAATATTTCCTTCTACACGCCATGAATCACGTCATCACTCACTTCGCTGGTCATCAGCACCACGAACACTCCTCTTCTGACGTCCGTGTTCATCCCTTGTTTTCTCGCCAACTCTAGCAATGCCGCCTCGCTATCCTTCTCTTCCTTTTTCTTTCCGGTTTTCTCCGTCTTTCCTGACGACTTGGCTTGTTCACGTTGTTGTTCCAGCTCCACAAGAGGGTTGCCAGACCAGCCCGCACCGACAAGCCACCATTTACCCTTTTTATCAGCTGACAGCAGGTCAGAGTAGGAGACTCGGAGGGGCTCGTATGCAAGTACTATAGATGGGTATATTAGCACTTCTTCTGCCGTGGATATGGTGCAAGATGAACTGACATCTTCGTTTACGGCCTAATCCGGATAAGAACTTCTTCATCCGTTGAGCAGCATCGTTCCCTGCTTCGGAAGTAGCAGAGGACTTGACCTTGCCATTTTTTACGTTGGTTAGGGTTTCCACCATGAAACGAGCACGAGCTCTGTCATAATCCAGACTGATCAGCCCCCTATTATGACGGAAGAGAAGAAGATTGTACTCACGTCATAGTCTTCTCCTTGCCCTTGGTCTTCTCCTGTACAAGATTGACAATGTCCTTCAAACTCGCAGGGTCATCTGTTCTCAGCTGAGCTCCCGAACCTATGACACCCATACATCAGCAAACAATTCATTTCCGACATAGGTGTTTGGCATTACTTACACCTCAGAATCTTCAGCAACCCTTCTACTTCCCTCTCTCCCATAACTTCTCGGTCTTTCTCTTCGCCCTCTAAGAAGCCTCTGATCAGATCGTAGATCAATCGAGATCCGACAACTTGGGCGTTGTACAGCTCTGCAATGAGAGTGAGCAAATTGAGAGACTCTTTGCCTGCGTCAGGGGTCTGGTAAATCGTGGTCTGGATAGTTGTCGATTGTTGACTTTCAACGCTCAATGACGAGGGGCTCTGGAGACCGCTGTATTTTGTAATCAAGGTGTGAATGAAGTGAGCTCCAAACTCCATACCGATCACTCGATGAAGAGCCCCGACCAAAGTGGCGTAGAGGACGACAAAGGAATCTAGAAGGTTGGCTTTATTGGAGATCATTTGAATGATGAGGTCGGTAAGAGCGGTGGTGACATCTGCGATCATTTTACCATCAATTATGTTGTCTGACATAGATTGAGAGATGACGTACCGTTTCTACTGTGATTTCTATATAGCGTTTCAAGCTCGGCTAATATGGACTCAATATTTTGCTCACTCAGCCTGTGAAACAAAAGTAAGCTGATTTGCTCCCTCAAGTTATATCGAGGCATACCTATTGAGCAGACCCTGCGCCTTTCTCTCAAGTCGTATTTTTTCCTCTGCCTTTTCCTTGTTCCCTTTCGATTTTTCCTCTAATTGAGCGGCTCGAAGGTGTGGAGGGATGTACTTGGTAGGTGCCGGAGTGTCCGTTGAGGATGAAGGAGTGGGATCTGAAGGTACTGATGGTTCTGCGTCGTCGTGTCCGGCCTGATGCTTTTCTTGGGCCGAGGATTCATCCTCTTCCTTCTCCTGGTCGTCTTGATCGCTGAATCCCATAAACTCTTCTTCTTCGTCCTCGTCAAGCTACATTTATACGTAGGTGAGCACATCGTTTGGGAATTCATGTCTGCAATGTCCAACTCACGTCAATCTCGTTGTCTTCACCACCGTCTTCGTCTTGGTCTTCCTCCGATTCTTCTTCTTCCCCATCATCTTCGTTTTCCTCTCCAAAGTCAGATATTCCTTCATCATCTTCATCATCCAAAATCTGCTTGTTCACTCCTTTCCCACCATGCTCAAAAGCTTCGGCAAAGTTTAACAAATCTAGCAACCACAATTAGCTTTTACAATCTGTCAAAGGAATAAACGACTACGCTCACCATCGAGACCATCATCAAGATCATCCTCATCCTTAGACTTCCCCTTCTCTTTCCTCAGCATATACTCCAACCATTCAATCTCTCTGTCCTCCACATCCCCACCCACACTCTCCTCGGGAAGTGTCAACTCTGGAAGCTTCTTCTTCTTCTCCTTTTTTTCCGAATTGGACTTCTCCGAACTCGACACAGATTTGGGTTTGGAGGTCTTTGATTTTTTAAAAGGCGGCTGTTCAGACTCATCTTTTTCCTCCTCCTCATGATCGCTTGGTGGTGATCGTCTTCTTGTCTTTTGAGTTTGCGCAGGTCCTTTACGGTCATCTCGAGTGGCTTTTCGTTTTTCTTTCCTGGTCACATCTTTCTTTCCCCCGGATCCTTTATAGTACCCAAGTATCAGTCTTCATGTAGTCACATTTATCCTCCCACCCCAAAAAATAGAACGAATTCTCACCATACTTGGCATCAACTTGCTCAAGAAGAGATGACGGCAATTGAGGTCCTCCATATCCTCCTCTCCCTCCCCTCCCACCTCTTCCCCCCCGAAATCCACCACGTCCTCTTCCAGAGCTTCCGCGTCCTCCAAATGGGGCCATCGTATACGTGCGTAGAGATGGCTAAACGAGTTGCTGACTAGATCCTCGATCCTCAACACTTGTTCTTTGATATTTTTGTTGTTTTCGATTTTGAACTTTTCCCGGTGGCAATGACTGGTGGAGGGGCGGAGATGGTCTTAATCTCCTGGGCATCTGAAACCCCTGACGTCACTACTTCCATGTCCTCTTTCCGTCGCTTTCGGACAAGGTGATCTAGCAAGTTCTGTTCATTTTGCAAGGTTTGTATATACCGTACTTTTTTTTGTTCAACATTGTGATATTTCAGCCGAGTAAGAATATGGTTAAAGACATTCCTATCCCGCGATACGATTTCTACCAAACTCCCAACGAGCTTATCCTTGCTCTGTACATTAAAGGGTACGACAAATTAAAGGACGATGTCAAGGTCGAATTCGGCACAGATTCTGTGAGCTCGTTACGCCTTTCCTCCAAACTGGCCGTACACGATGCTGATTATGACCAACGAGACGCTAGGTAATCATCAACCTTCCAGCACTTGCGCCGTCCACAGAAGAACAGCGTATAGCCCTCAAACCTCTCGCCTCCACTCTTTCCCCCGGCAGCAGCACGTACCGCGTCCTCGGAACCAAGATTGAGCTCAAATTGGCAAAAGCTGGAGGAATGACATGGCCTTGTTTGCTGGCTGAGGAGAGGAAAGGAGCTGCAGTTGTTCCGCAACAACAGGTACCTGAAGCTGAAACATCTAGATCTGCATCTGGATCTGGGTCGGCATCCGGGTTAAAGTCGGACGCGGCAACAGGTGATACAGTAGGAGGACAGGAGGAGGAGAAGAAGAAGAAGAAGAAGAATTGGGATAAGATTGTAGACGATGACGAAGAACCAGACCCGTCTGATCCTGTACGTCGCCTCTACCCCCCCGCACTCCAAACTGATTACTGACTGAACATTCCTTCATTCGCGGGCGCGTCACCATAGAATGCAGGAGGCGACGCCGCTTTACAAAAGTTCTTCGCCCAGATTTACGGAAACGCTGATGAAGATACCAAACGGGCGATGATCAAGAGCTTTACAGAGAGTGGGGGGACTACGTTGAGTACCGACTGGTCATCTATCGGGAAACGTAAGTCTTTAGTCTGCAGTTTTTTTGTTTTGTTTTTGGATTGGTATGATGAGGAGAGGGCCATGTTCGTGCTGATGTGTTTCTACGTTTTTAGAAACGACACCGGTGAGACCGCCTGAGGGTGTGGAACCCCGGAAATTTTAGTAACTCGTAGCGCAGTTGGATAGGTCTGTTCATGCTGCCTAGTACGGTATGGCATTTTATCAGAAGCAACGCTGTAAATGCGACTTTTTTTTTACTTGGCCCCTTAACCCGCCTGCTACAACCAAGTCTTCAAATCCATCGGCGGGAACAGCTTCTCATCTGATCCACTCTCCAGTAAACTTTGTCCGACGGTTTGTCTCTATCAACAACTGCCATCACATAACATCCATAACACCTATCAAGGTAATCTTCTCAAGTCTATGTTTTAATTTTCCCAAGATGATATGCAAGACGCCGTATACTAAAGAAATAAGATGAATGAAAAGAAAAGATGATGATGATAACCTGATAATAGCCTGATCAAGAAGAAACGAGAAGCAAGAAGCACAAAAGTCTATGCCAACAAAAGAATGAAAGAAGATATTGATAACAATGAATAAAGAACAAACGAACAAGAGATGAAGAGGGTGAAATGAGTGGCCAAAACCCTTTTCCTTCTCCGTGTCCGACTACCCATTTCCCATGACAAGTAATAAAAAAAGACAAGGATGCGCCGCATCGAGACTGTTTCACGCGGGTCCAAAGATCGAATGTCCAGGCCCAACGTCTACATCCTGTCAAGGACTTTACTCTTCTTATTCTTCTCTTGGTACTCGACGTAGCCGTACCATCCCTATTTGGTGATCATCAGCGTCTAGGGTAAATTGGGATACAACTGAAAAAGAAAAAAAAAAAGCATAAAGAGAAAGAAATCGAGACTTACACCGCCGATAAGAGTGAGCAAGATCCCGATCCCGTTTGTAGGCGTGATATGTAGATTGAACAGCACGACGGCGAGTGCGATGGTAAGTACTTGCTTACAGCTACATAAATTCATCAGCTCTCAGCCTTTGAAACTTTCCAGCTGTAGTTTGAAACTTTCCAGCTGTAGTTTGAAACTTTCCAGCTGTAGGACGTACTTTGCAGAAACAGTCATCGTCAAAGCCCCCGCCTTTTTATTCGCGGTGAAACTGACAATGTTCAGGCCACAGGCAATCACCCCGTTGACCAAGAGCGCGACGGCTTTGGTGGACGTCATCTGGGTTGCGCCATATGCGCGGACACGCTCGAGTTCACCAGTGTACCAGCCGTAGATTACGCATTGGATGAATGCGAGGGGGGACATGCGCATGAGGAGGTCGAGGGGGTGCTGTGGGGGTCATTTAGCGGATGCGCGAGGGGTTGGAAGGGTGGAAGGACGCACGAGTTTGAGCCTCCCGCCAGCACCTGTTTGGATCAGGTTGGTGACGACGGTCTTTAGCGCAGCGAGAAAAGTTCCCAAGAGGGTGAGGATAAGGCCCCAGGCTGTAAAGTAGTAGTCTCCGTATGTCCTACAAGCGGCAAAAAGACAGTCAGCCACGAGCGAAGATGCGATGGATATACGCACGCAAAGCCGACACCAGCAACGACAGGCAGCAGCGAGACGAGCTTCATTATGCTGAAGCGCGTACGCAGGAAGATGGAGGAGATGAAGATGGTGAACAGCGGGGTGGACGCGCGGACGACCTGGTGGAACGGGACGGTGACGAGCTGGAGACTGATGTTGCTGACTGCGATGTTGATGGTGTACAATACGGAGAAGGCGCCGAGGATGAGGTTTTCCCTCTGGGCGAGTCGCGCCGGCGTCTACGGCTGCAGTCAGCGGGCGTCTCAAAGCTGCGGGAAAGACGCACAAAGGCCCCCCGCTCGAGGGCGATGTAGCACCCGGCACATCCGGACAGCGCATGCAGGCCGGTGAGTGTCTGTTCCGGTCAGCACCAGCAGCGGCAATGGGCGGACTCACATAGGGGAAGGGGAACGAGACGAGCACAAACTTGTTGAACAGGGTGAGCCCGAGGTTGAACACAAAGTACAGCCCCAGCCAGTACGCCGTGCTCTCTGTGAACGGCACCTTAGCGGGGTGCACTGTGGGCGTCGAGCCGTACTGCGCGTCCTTGCCGCTCAGGGGATGGTACATGGCGGCTGCGTACGCGCTGTCGCCCCGCCAGGCGCTGGCGAGGTGCGGGGGCTCGTACGGGTTCGGCGGCGCGGGCGTGGACGGCGCGGGCTCGGGGGGCGAGGGCCCGCCGGGGGGGCCGTGCTGCGGGGACACGACCCGGCCGCGCGGCTCGTTCGTCTGCAGGCCGATCGAGGAGGACATGGCGGACGAACTCGTCTTCGGGGCGGGGCGGGCGGTCTGTGCGATGGGGAGACGGGGCGAAAGGGCGCGGGCGCGGGGCGCAGCGGGCGTGGGCAGTGATGCGTGGACGGCGCTAGAAGGATGGTGCGAGGGCGGCGCGGGGGGCACGTGTGGGGGCGGAGGGCTGGTGCGCACGCGGTCTGCAGAGAAAGAGTGGGAGAACGAGTTCCTATGGACGCCCTCGCGCAGATTCAGGTTTCCGCCGGAGAAGGGCGCGCTAGGTACTGCAGAGCCAGGCACGCCCGCCGAGCTAGTTTGATGCGACAACAGGGTCCGCTCGTCCTGCGCCCGCTGGCGGCGGTCGTCCGAATAGGAGCGGAGGAGGGGGGCAGCGCTCGGCGGCGGCGAGTCGTGCAGCGGTGGCGGGAGCGGGTTCGCCGAGTGGAACTGGATCCCCATCCCAGAAAGCGAGGCTGTCGGCGATGCGGCTGGACGGGGTGGTGAATCTGGCATTTTGGTGCGAGACGCGTCGTGCGTTGGCAGACTGGAGGGTATCGTTCTTTTCTGTTATGTATCAGAACACAAGACAACTGATTGGATCAGTGGGTGTAGCGAACAAGTCTTTTATTCTGGGTATTCTCTCCAACCTTTCTGCCTCTGTCGCATCTTCAGGGACCTCGAACACGCTAACCTTATCCCATTTCTGCGCATGTACGAGTATTCGACTTTCCGCAGTGGTATATACAGTATATATACAGTGATATGTACAGAGGTACGAGTTCAAGGTTTGACCATGTCCATCCACAACCACCACCATCTCTCTGGAAACGTACCATGTGTTGGGTGTAAAAAGGTGTATAGCAAAGAACAATTCTCACCACCCTTAGATTGATTTCCACGGTCTCATCTTTCTTCACCGCTCAACGCACACACCTCGCACAACAACCACCACAATCAGAAAAAGTCGAAATGTACTTTACCCAAACCTCTCAGGCCTATCTCATAAACGCTGAAAGAATGAATCCTCCGCGTGAAAAGTCTACTACTACTTCGAGCTACTTGCCCGAGCCGCTGGGGTGGGAGGTGGACGGAAAGAAGAGTGCGAGAACGAGAAGAAGATTTTCAGCAAGAACCGTTAGAAGGGACGGAGGAAGATCTGAGCGGAAAGAAGATGGGAGTGTGGTTCGCGTCGAGGAGTACATACCCTGCGAGTTATCTGGTGTCCGCATCTTGCTTGTGCCTGTACCTGCGCCATGATCTCAGTGCCGCTCAGTATAAACACACCCCGCAGGAGAAAAACGAGCCAAAAAAGACAACGAATCCAACTAGTCAGAGACAACTCTCCGACCGTCCTCCAAAGATTTAAAGATGGAGAACGAAAGTTGATCAACGCTTAACCAGGTGTCCACCCTTTGTTCTTGTCCACATCGAACGACGACAACGTAAACATGTTGCCGGGTGAGTCGGATCTTGTGCATGACAGATACAGGGTAACTAGATACATGGACTATTAGATTAGCTGTCTGCTAAGAAAACAGTTGGATAGCATTTGAGATGTAGAGACCGTTGTTGTGCACTTGTCAATTGTGAACGACGTACGACGTGTGCAGCAGAAACCACCATAAACAATCGGCCACGGCCGCGTGCGTGAATGTCGGGTTTAAATCCTCGAAACTCTAAACGCCGAGACACTCCTGTATAAACCACCGCGCCACATTCCCCACTCGTCTCGGCAATAACTAAATTCTCCGATCCCTCTCTACCAGCCACCCCCAGCCCACACAGTGTCCTACCGAGCGTGAGGATTCTCGCTCGTCGTTTCGTTGCTGCCAAAAAAGTGTCGAGTTCTCATTCTTTCTTTTCTCCCGTACTTCAAAAGTTTATATCAAACAGGGCAGGTCACGGTGCGTACAGTTTCTTTTTCAACGGAGCAGTGAAGCAGTGAGAGAGAGTGTGTGTGATGAGTGGATAGGGAGAGCAGGAGCTTGAGAAGGGATACTGGAATGAAGCGGACACTGACGATGATTTCTCTCTTTCGCCTTTTTACTCTGCGACTCTCCCAATCAATCCCGCTTCCCAACAACGCTGCCTCTCTCCAAAACTTGCGACTATTTGACTATCCGCAATCGTACCCAAAACTTGGTTTACTCGCCAACGAACGGTTATTCGAACAACAGATGTCCGCTTTCTCCGCCCAGCCCATCGTCATTGACGGCAAAGGTCACCTCCTCGGTCGACTTGCTTCGGTCGTTGCCAAGCAGGTTAGTGTTTCTGAGAATATTTTCTGAGAAAAATGAGTCGCAGTCTTGCACCGTACGGGAGGGGTCGTGGTGATAGGCGCAGAGTGGAGAGGAAATTTTTGAGAATATGTTGCCAAGACTGTTCCAGGAGAAGGGACTCGACAGACGGGCGCTGACATTTTTTTTCCCATTACTAGATCCTCACTGGCCAAAAGGTCACCGTTGTCCGATGTGAGGAGATCAACATCTCTGGTTCCTTCTTCAGGAACAAGGTAAAGTACCACAACTACCTCCACAGTACGTCCCCCCCATCTCGCTTCTAGGGCGAGGGAAAAAACATTCACTAAATTTTCCATCTCTTAGAGCGACACATTGTCAACCCCAGGAAGTCTGGTCCCTTCCACTTCCGTGCTCCTTCCCGAATCCTCTACAAGGCTATCCGCGGTATGATCCCCCACAAGAGCTCTCGAGGTGCCGCCGCCCTCAAGCGACTTGAGCTTTACGAGGGTGTCCCCCCCGCCCAGGACCGAGTCAAGAAGATGGTCGTCCCCGCCGCTCTCCGTGTCCTCCGATTGAAGCCCGGAAGGAAGTACTGCACCGTCAAGAGGATTAGCGCCGAGGTCGGATGGAACTACAAGGATGTTGTTGACAGGCTCGAGGAGAAGAGGAAGGTCAAGGGTCAGGCTTACTTTGAGCGCAAGGTGGGTTTTTGGTTTTTTTGGCTTTCCTTTTTCACGCTTCGCCTCGTGGTGATTTGCGTACTGACGATGGATGCGTTTACAGCAAGCCGCTCTCAAGCTCCGTGCCAAGGCCGAGGCTTCTGCTCCCAAGGACGCCAAGCTCGTCGAGTTCGGTTACTAGGTGTAGCGCATGGATGGTTTGGGTTGGAGTTCATGCACATTGATACTAAAAAAAAACTCTACTTTCAGCCCTCTGTGGATCGAGCTGAGGGATACCAAACTACTGACTGTTTCTATTGATCATCTTTTTTTCCTGATCTTGCGTTAGGGAATTTTGAGTGCTTGGTGATGGTCAAGGTGATCGTCGATGAAGCTATACTTGGAGATGTGTCTTTGTCAACTTGTAAATGGGACGTGGAACTTTAGATCCCTGATAGGTTCCCCGGCGCCTCTGGTCTAGTCGGACATCCATCAATTTATTTTTTAATTTTTTTGGTCTGCGTCTTATCAGTCTATTTCAATCTGTTCACCATACTGGTCCTCACCCTTGCATCGGGTATTGTCCTACCGGGCTTAATCATGAGCTGATTTCTATGTATCCTCCACCACAAAAACTCGAAACAATGGCGACGAAGAGATGAGAAGACGGCAATGATTACGTTAAGAGATACATTTTTACCTTCTCCAATCATCTTACAATGCAACAAATACACAATCCTCTGTTGAATGAGCCCGGATGTATCCTATATGATATTGTATCTGCTGTATAAAATGTATATCGCCGTATAACCACGAATGAATAATTGTATTTCAAAATGATTGTTTTACATCCTCGACTTTCTCTCTCGATCACCCACCCCAATCTGCCCTTTCCCCCTCACCCTCTCCCTCTCAAATCTCGTATCTTCCAACCACCGCTTACCAACCTCGCTCAACCCTTCTTCCCATTCTTCACCTAGATGTCCATCTCCGTCCCCGTTATCGCCTACAACTTCCCCGTCCGGGGTGAGGACGACATCGGCAAAGGACCAATCGCGTTCAAGACCGAGGGGGAGGTAATCGTGCCTGCCGGAGTAGAGGACTGTGTATTGGGAGGAGCCGGGGTTTGGTTTGAGTGAAGATGACGAGGAAGAGGACGCGGTGGGTTTACGAGCGTAGAGGGATGTGGTAGCGCAGCCTGCTATGACTTCCAGAGATCGATTTCCTGTCAACTATACTCTTATGGTCAGCTTGCAAGTCACGGGATGGCAGGAGCATGGGAGGATAATCAAAACTTACAGCTCTTCCGAGCGCAATGATACTAGCAGCATGCGCAAAGATCACTACACACTCGACATCCGGCCATTCGCCTTCTACCCGCCTCGTCCACGCATCGATAAATATCTCTGCTCTTTCGTGGATCGCTTCCAGAGATTCACCTTTACGAGAGGGGAAGAGAGTGGGTTCGTAAGAGGGGTTGATACTGCCCGGAGGGAAGAGTGGAGAAAGGGTGTGGGATAGGGAAGGGCGCGGGTGAAGGCCGGTGTTGGGGTAGACGGGGGAGTACCATTCGCCGACACCGTGTTCGAGGTGAACGCCTTTCCGGCTTTTTCTTTTTCTCTTTGCCTCCCCCCTCTTTCCCGTCTGTCCTTTTGCAGGTATTTGTTCATCGTCTTCGTTTTCGTCGTCGAAAGACTCGCCATCGGCAAGCGTCAGTCCAAGCGCTTGTGCTGTAGGCAGAGCGGTCTGGATACACCGGTAGAAAGGGGAGGAGAATACGATCTCAGGGATGGGGTAGGGGCTGGTACTGGATGGCGAGGAGAGAAAGGCTGCTAGGGATTCCGCTTGGTCGAGGCCGTGGGCTGCGAGCTATGTTGTATATCGGATGGTTTCATGTAAGTAATGAATCACAGCTTGAGAGCATAAGGACGTACAGGAGGATCGCGGTTCATACCCGTAGGCCCAGACTTTATACTAGGATCCACCCAGTTCGAGCTATACAAAGTACTCAGTTCTCGTTTCTTCAGTTATCGGTGCGGTGCCACACGTCGGTCGTCCTCCACCGACAGGTCGTGAGGTGCCGGCCGATCAGTGTGGCAGATCGAAACTCACCGGAAGCCATGTCGACACACGTAAATGTACTTGAGCATGGGTATAGGCTGCGAAGGGTATTTTGTACAGGCAGATGGACATGTTAATGAGGATGCGAGCGAGAATGGGTTCTGAGGATACACACTCAGGGGCCGGGGGGTGATGACGGCATAGCTTATTACCGATGCCAAGTCGCCCGTCTCTTCTTTAATTTACCTTTCGCAGCGAAGGTATGTATGCAAAGACATGGTGCTGATCGCTACAGTCTGCATGATTATTGCGACAAAAATAATGAACTCCTCCGTAATATCGTACTCGACACCGACGGGCGAGACTTTCTGCACCAGATTTCATTAATCTTTTTCCTGTACAGGTTTATTTGAAATGGTCAATGTGTTAAAGATACCCTTACACTGATTGCCGTTGAACGCAGAGCATAAAGGTAGACACTGAGCAGATTGGATTTGGTATCGACTGCCTGAATAAAAGGTGGCAGCTGAAGGGGGAGCTGCAGTGGGTGCTGAACGAGGTTCTTTGATTGGGAGTACGTCCGTGAGTGCCGAGTGCGATCGATCCTGGGACAATTGTTGGCCAACCACTGACGAGTTCAAGGCGCCATGTGCTTGAAATTAGGATATGTAGACTGGTAGTTACTAGATGTTTGTAGTTTAGCCATACCTAAAGACTCGCCCAGTGTGTTGATTGTCTATGCTCGCTAAGAGAGGAGTCGAAACCAACAATCAGCAGTCAAACAACGGATGCCTATTCGTATTACTGCTGACCCACGATAAGCGAGAGAAGATGGCTCATCTTGAAATGACAACAAAGGGTCGACGGGAAGCATGCATAAGCTTCAATAAAAGGATTCAACAGACTAGGTAAACGAACTTTTAACCATCTTCTATACAAATATCATCCCTCCTAGAAGCAGAAGTTTTTCACAACCTCTTCGCCAAATCGAGCAAACCAATAGACAACTTACAATCATGGACACCAGCATTACCCCCTCAGGCTCTAGAATCCCACGGAATCCCTTCACCCGGGCCTTCACCTCTCATAGTCGCCATAAGCAGACCCTCTCCGACTTGTCCTCCTTACAAAGCCTGAACAGCGCCCTCAGTGCCCGTCTATCGCAGGTACTCCCCCTGGAAGAGGCTCTGCAATCCGAAGTCACCACCCTCACAGAGAGCCTCAATGTCCTCTCCTCGGAAGGCGCAAGGATGAAGAGTGAGAACGATAGCTTGAGGCAGCGTCTGGAAGCTGCCAAGTTCCTGACTACAGGGTTCAACACTCAAGTGGAAGAGCTTAGTAAAGCTCTACACCAGAGCCTGGCTAATCAACGAGTGGATATGTGGGAGAATGATACCGCGACTGCCAAAGCGTTGAGTACCGCGAAAGAAAAAAAGGCAGCGATCATGGATATCATGTCTAGCCTGTCAAAGCGAGATGAGATCAAGCGCTTTGTTACAGACGTTCTACAAAGCCAAGTGGACTACGCCACTACAGGAGATTTCATTTTCAACAAGGATGATCTGGTGAGGGCCATGGATTTGGATCCTTCGATCAATAATGGGAGTTTTGGGTGGGAGATGCGTTTGGGGATACCTGGAAGTAATGGGTACATAACCGAAAACCTGAAATCGCCAACATTTGGAGATGTAAATAACCGATACAGCTTCAAGACCGCCGAGAGCGCCGCCATGGATGAAACCGTCATTTTTTTGGCCACGCAAGGTGCCGAAGCTTTGAAAACTCTGCCATCAACCTATGTCTATTCCAGACCCGTCCTCGAAAAGATACAAAAATGTGACTGGGACGGAATCAGCTCGGCAGCTTTTACCAAGTTACGAGGTCCGATCAGAGACCGCCTCACCTCGAACGCTAAAACACGACTTACCAAGGAAGCGATGGGACAAGGGACGTTGAGCAGGCTGAGCATGATCACTATACCGTGGATCGATGAGACGACTGGAAAACTGAATGTGGAGATGGGCTTTGAATCAAGGGATGGGTACTTTGAAAGCACGGGAAAGCCTAACACGATCGATTTGGGTTCCACTTTACTCCTAGGTCTAGAGAGTTGGAAGCTGGAATAAAATAGTGCCGGTAAAGTATTTTGGTATGCTTGAGCAGGAAGTATGCAGCAGTAGGCTCCTTTGAGATGACCTGTAAGCCGATGATTCTCTTCGCTTGTGATACAAAGGAAAAGGTGCTGGCTTCCATCTTTAGAATTCGGCTAGTAATAGAGCGTCAACCATTGTCTCTCGTTAGATATAAAAACACCATAAACTCTGACCATTTCTCACTCCTAACGATTCGAACACCTTTCCAATAGATAATCTACGGTAATCACGGTATCTGCTCAAATGGAAAGCTCCCAACTTACAGCCCAGCGTCCTGAAGCCCAATTACGAACTGCTTATCTCGAAAACCAGGTGGCTCTGCTCACGAGCCAGCTTGATAAAAGCAGCCTGGAAAATGCGAATTTGAGGAACCAGATAGAGACTTTAGAAAGTCGTTCGGTGGACTTTGATGAACGACTGAGCATCCTCACTCGAGCTCTATTCAAACAATTAGCGGAAAAGAGGGTAGCCCAATCGACATATGATATCGTCACTGCAAACGTGTTGGATACTCCGCAACGAGTAGAGGAGGCTATGACAGATATCATGTTCAATACGGAACAACATGGTGAAATCAAGAGCTTTGTTGAGGAGGCATTGAAAAAGCGAATTCGAAGAGTAACAGCTGGCGACTTTACCGGAAGGGATATCAGAAACGCTATGGATGTACCCATGACGACATCCATTGAAAGGAACTTTTGGGAGGTTTGTTTGGGGCATGAAGGAACTACCGATTACTCCTTGCATGATGTCCTTTCTCCCAAGTTCCATAACACTTCTCTTCTAGAGCGGTTTGCTGCAAGCGAGAGTGCAGAGATGGATAACACAGTTGGACGATTGACACGACAAGGCGCTGAGAGTTTGTGCACAGCACGCAGCTCTGTACTTCCTTCGAGTACACTGGGCGGAAAGATGGAGCAATATGACTGGGACAATATCAGCCAGGCAGCCTCTTCGCGATTGAGCCAGCATATCAAGAATCAACTTACAACCCAGGCCGAGAAACGACGAGGGATGCTCGCCAGTGGTCAAGGAACAATGAGCGGATTGAAAGTGGAGCTGCTTCCATGGTACAAAGTAGAGGATAAGAGCTTACAACTTGAGCTATTTATACTTTCTAACGACGGGTATTTTGAATCCACAGGGGTACCGACAGCGATCGATCTTCGTTCAACCGTTTTCCCGGATTTCGAAAGTTTTAGAGAGAGTTGAGGGTCGATTACTTTATTTTCTTTCCACAATGTTGGGATTTTAATGGCAGTGGAAATCGATAGAATGGGGAATCCATTTACGTTTATAGTTCTTTGACTTGACTTCCAATGCACGACCAATGACGAGGATAACATGATACGTATAACATGCGATGTTTCAGTTGTGTAAACGGAACCAAATATCGACGGAAACGGAGATTTGAAAAGTACGTCTAGCTGCAGGGTATTCTCGACATCTCCACCGAACTTACCGTACTCTTTTTCCGTCATTCTTTTCCTTTTCTCGCCAACCATGACAGAATTACCGGGCGCTAAAAGACACAAGCCTAATGTACCACAAAACCCAGTTGTCGGCTCAGCTCTGAAGAAGAGGCAGCCGAAAGTCCCTGGGCCGGATTACGAAAAGGGCTTAGAATATTGGGACAACGTCGAAGCAAGTGTTGATGGTGTTCTCGGTGGTTTTGGTACTGGTGTGAGTCATATCTTGAAGCTTGAATGAGGGGACGGAAGTAACACTGGCCAATGTTCTGTCAGCCGGTTCCGCATATTGAACAGCTTACCTCCCGTCTTCTTTTGCTGTCTCTGATTCCCTCGCTCTCACCCTTCTCCAATCCTCTCTGTCCCTCTCCTATCGCCAATCCTTCACCACCACCTCACCGACGCGTGGCTCTTGATGTAGGAGCAGGTATCGGCCGTGTGACACGACATGTCCTTATTCCACTTTTTGATGACGTTATCCTCGTCGAGCCTGTGGACAAGTTCGTTTCGGAAGCTTACCGTTCAGCGGCTGCCGGAGAATGGAGGGATCTACCTTCCCTTGAACCGCTCCCTCCTAAGCCATCCACATCTGCCGAGGAAGATAAGCGGGCGCTGGAACAGTGGAAAGAGGCTAAGAGAAGGCAAGACGAGTCTAAAGCTGGAAGAGGGAAGAGAGTGAGGTTTGTGAAGGGTGGATTGCAGTACCTCGACCCGAAAAGTCCGGGGAAAGGGGGAGAGGAATTAGGTGTCGTCGGTGCAAAGAGGGGTGGGGAAGGCGGTTTGGACGGAGAAGATGTGCTTTATGACGTGTGAGTTTTTGGTCCAGCTCTGAATACATGATTAGTTATACTGAGCGCACCAAATTTCAGCATCTGGTGTCAATGGTGCCTCGGGCACATGAACCACGCTGACCTTGTCGCTTTCCTCCGACGAGCACGCGCAGCTCTCCGCGAGGATGATGAAAACCGACAATCATACATTTTTGTCAAGGAAAACTGTTGTGACGACGGCCCTGGAGGAATCCCACAAGAGTTTATGGACGAAGAAGATAGTAGTTTGACAAGGTGCGTCCATCTTTCCTCAAGATATGAACTAGTCGGCATGAGATACTTCGGTGCCTCCTTTTGTGTTCTCATATTTGTTTCTTTTCTTGTATTCTCTGCAGTATCTCACCGGCGGTTGTTCTTCGGGTGCTACCATCTGTTTTCCCCTCTCTCCTCCCCTACGCCCAACCTTTAAATTTCTTATCATTCCTCGCCAGATGACATTTGAAAACAGATTTAAAAGATACAAGACGGAAAGACTCAAGCTGATCATTCCCTTTTCGGTTCAATAGGTCAAGTGCTAAGTGGCTTCAGGCGTTTGCCGATGCGGGTCTCAAGGTCGTCAAGGAGGTGACGCAGGAAGGAATGCCAGAAGAGCTGTTTGTTGTTAAGGCGTGAGTATTCTCTTCTGTTATATCCCCTGTCATGGATGATGAAGGGAGTTGATGCTGATAAACTGTGTATAGATGGGCTTTGAAGTAGAGTTCGGACGGAATTGGACAGATACAATAATATGAGGGTTATTGACGTTAGAATAGAACAGTGATCGTTAGAAGAACATCCAGTATCGTTTATGTTTGGGAATTTTTTTACAGAGTTCCAAGCTCAATGCATTGGACTCACAGACACGGACTCTGCAATGTTTATGTATTACCCTCTAACTCCCATACTCAGCGCGGCCAGCGGACCAGGGATAAGAGACAATCCTTTCTTATACCGCAATTTAACTCTTTAACCATCTTATCACGGGACATAATTTCAACATATGAAAGGAGAGGCGTAATTGGGATCGAAATGCCAGACTATCATTGATGGCCCAAATATATATGCAGAATTGTCTACGACCTTGATTCTAATCACCGTTAACCTTGAAGTCGATCCCCATCGGCCATGGGATCCCACTATCCTCATTAACCCGGCAAGATTAGACATAATCTTCTTGGGATGAATCACACCCCATATTTTCTTCCACCTTACCACTCAATCTCACATCCCACCGCTACATGATCGCTCGCGCAAATCCCTTTTCGCGGTAATCCCTCACCAAGGTCTGAGACTTTGGGAGGCAGCATGACCTTTCGGATCTCGGCGCCAGAAGTGGCGGACGTAGAAGAGGCGGGTGGGGCAATGAGGAAAGGGGGAGAATTAAGAGGCGGTAAGACAAGGAGATAATCTGATAGAAGAGAGTGCTTTCAGTCACAGCAAGAAAGAAATTATCAAAGTGACTGTTGGTTACTCACCTAAAGTAAGACGGAAAAGTGGCGTAAAACAGGTCCACCCAGGTTCATCCCCTCCTTGTCCCTTCTCTCCATCTCCAAAACCTTTTCTATCATCAAATCCATCAATCCCCTTTCCTTCCTTCCATTGCGTTGATCCATAAGCGCTCATAGCACCCTCAGGTTGGTCGCTATCTCCATCTATAAGAGGGAATTCGGCTTTGAAGAGATCCACGAGCTCTAACGCTGTGGGTAACCCATCCGAAGGTCGGGGAGGACGTGTGTTGGCAATCGATTTATCATCGAGATCTTCATTCTCTGCATCTTTCTCCGCTTCCGTCTTATTAATTATAGCGGGGGTTGTAGTCCCAGTACCGGTAGTACTGGCAGGTTCGGAAGCGGAGGAAGGGATTTCGGGAGGTGTGAGAGGGATTTTGGAGAGCGAGTCGTGAACGAGACGGGATTGGGAGATTTCGTCGAGATATCGTTGCGGAAGAGGGGAGTGTGGGGAGACGAGCAACTGGTATGTTGCTTCCGATGGTTGAGTATTGAGATCTAGATATGAGATGAAGCTTAAAGTTAGCTCTCATTTCTATGATTTGCACGTAATACTCTTGAAGAAGAAAAAGGAGTGAAGGACAAAGCGACTTACCTCCAGCGAGAACAACAGGCCATGTGGTACAGCAATTGGCTTTTTGGAAGCGCCTAATGGCTCGTACAAGCAAAAGAGTCTGACGAACTCGTTCGTATACGAACCTACACATATTATCAGTACTAAAAGCGCAATAAGTTGACTTTACAAAATTGCTTACTTGGGATGCCAGAATCTACAGCCACAAGTTAGAAATGGGATTTGGCCGAAGTTAATGATGAGAACTCACAAATGAGTAGTAGCGATAATGACACCTTCACCATCCTTGCATTCCAACGCTACTATCAACCCCACATTCTTCGTCTGTCTTGATCCTCCTCGACGTCTTCGTACTTCTTCCAACGACTCGGCACCATCTTCTCTTATTACCAAATCGCTCGAACGAGGGTGGATCTCTTCAAAGTCTAAATGAATTAGTTTGCTCTGGCGAAGGGAGAACCGGTCTTTGCGATAGAGAACGACAAGGCCATGAAGTTTGCCTGGGCCTGTACCCTTGATATACGCGTGTTGAGGTAAGGCAGGAAGGAAGTCGGGAAGCTTGTCACATTCCTTGTATGATTTAATCAGCTTCACGCTTGACGAAGAGTGATTAATAAACGTACTTGGAGACAGATGATGTCACTGGAGGAATGGTGCGCAAACTCAGCAAGAAGCATGGGCTTACGGTCCGCCCATCGAAGACAGTCAGAGCCAGGGAAAAGCTCTCGTCCTAAGAATCAATCAGCTCGCTGAAAGGAAGTCTTAACTTTGATAGAACTCGCGGACAAGAGTTTGAGCAAGCAACTTCAATCACAGCCAACATCAGCTTGTCACGAATTAATCATACTGATCGGGCGAATACTGACATTCCAAGTGATAATCTTGGCCCTTTTCCCTTGTGATCTTCCCTTCTCCTCCTTATCTTTACCAGAGACATCAATCCAGTCTCTTTTGAGAAACTTGCAATTTCCCGTCACCAACTTTTCCTCCTCAGTCGGCTCCACTTTACCAGCCGCAACGGCGGCCTTTTTGGCTGCTCGCTCGGCCCGGCGTCTCTCGGCGAGGGCGATTTGTTCAGGTGTCCGGACGTATGGCTCTTTGGGAATCCTCGGCTTCATTGTCAGGATAACTGGCCAGAAGCGTGGAAGCATATACTTCTTGGAGAAAGATACAAAGTGAATTTGCTTTAGTATCGATAATATCGATATTCTTCGTGAGATTCGGCGTTCACTCCGAAAGTGATGATGTCACAAACTGCTCATATATTTATCGGAATGCGGATTGTTTACCCCTCTTGTGCTTACAAATGTGTATCCAGAATTTGCAAAGGTAGGTAATCCAAAACCTGCTACGTACGTATACTTTGTCCATCTGTGCTCTATATAATCTCGCCTTCGATGGTCAGTTTGCCAGCCAACGCCAACGATTGAGCTTAGAATCACCATGCCTTTCACGCCTATTCATTCGCTCATAGGAGCTATACTGCTCCACTTATCCACTTCCGAGCTTCTCGAAGATACCGGCCATGTTTTTGGCATATCAGGGATTGTAAGCGGTGCTGTGCTAGGAGAGCGACAAGGTTGGAGATGGGCTGTTGTCGGCGGGTTGGTGGCGGGGCCAGCATTGGCTGCCGTTACCGGCGTCAAAGCTCTATTCCCAGGACAGGCTCTATCAGCTCTGGAGATTATAGGCAAAGGTAAATTGGCATTGGCCGGGATACTTGTTGGTTTAGGAAGTCGGGTGAGCTATCCAACCATACTGTGTCTCTTTCGATGCGGAAAAAACGCTGCTAACAAGTGACTCCTCACAGCTCGGTTCTGGTTGTACCAGTGGACATATGCTCTGTGGTGTCTCAAGACTATCTGTACGGTCAATCGTAGCAACTATAACATTTTTCGCCACTGCAGTCATCACCAGCAATATCTTCCCCCAGTATCCTACCCCTTCAACTCCCGCGTACTCTATCGAACTACCCTCTCTTTCAACTACTGTTGTTCTAATCTGCGTACCTCTGGTCGCCCGACTTGTCCAGCGAGCGACAAGCACCACCTTAACCCGCATGAGTTCGGTACCCAAAACCGCACGCCTTTTACCATACTTTGTTTCAAGTCTGATCTTTTCTGTTGGTCTGTCGCTGTCTGGTATGACTGATCCTTCAAAAGTGTCGGCTTTCCTCAGATTCCCCCATCCACAATGCTGGGACCCATCTTTACTCTTGGTTGTTCTCGGCGGCGTTCTTCCCAATATGCTGCACTATGCCTTCATTATCAACGAGAACAAGAGGCCGGGCGACGGGCAGCCAAAGCCAAAGCCAAGGTTCAGTTGGGAAAGCTGGCAAGTCCCCACGCGAGAAGATATTGATTCAAAGCTCGTAGTGGGTGCTGCCATTTTCGGTGTCGGTTGGGGGTTGGTGGGGATATGTCCCGGTCCAGCTTTAGTTTCTTTAGGTTCGGCCTTGCTTGATGTTTGCTCTGGCTCTGGTTCTTGGCAAGTGTTGGGGAAAATATCGACTTTCTTGGGCACGATGCTTTTGGGCATGGCCTTTGGTGGGAGTATTTAGTGATGGGTGATACGACACGACTCACAACTCTATTCATTTTGCGCCAATCGCATTAATGCATATACATCTCTCAAATCGATGTCAAATATAAATTCCAGGACGACGTCCAATTTCCCTTGTTGATCGAGTGTAAAGATCTTAGGGAAGACTCTGGCCAGCACGAGTAGCTTTAGCGACTTCTGATTGAGCTTCATTTTTGAGGTATCTACAACAAACAGTTAGAATCGATCATGCCCTGATCGCAATAATCAGTCGCAAGAACCACTCACCTTCCCAAGATTTCCTCGTAATACTGATCCTCTGAACAAGTATTCTTAAGCGAATCGCGAGCTGTCTCTCGTCAGTTTCTGTTGATATCACCCTTTATTATTCATCGAAAAGGAAAAAGACCAAAGCGGAACTTACTCATCAATCTCTCTCTATACTCCCACCACCCGTCCCCAACCGCCTTCTCATCAAAATTCCTATGTTTTTCAAGAATATACAACCTCCTTATAAACGGCGCCAATGTCCCGTCGACGGCTGTCCATTGTTCGCCTGCAAAATAAGGACCCTTGATGCGTTTGGCGTATGTGCGAAGAGCGGAGATGAGTTCTTTGCGGGCAGCAACTTGGTCTGATTCGGTTTGGGACTGTTGGAGTTTAAAGTAATTGGGGATGATTTTCTGTTGGTTTTCATTAATGATGTAAGTGTTGTGAACTGTAAACGAAATGGAAGAAAAACAAGCGCACTTTGGAGACATGTTGGATGTTGAGTCTAACCCAAGACTTTTCGTATGGATCAGAAGGGAAAATGGACCTTTCCGCAAGGTCAGTCAAAGTGTTGTGACAAGACAATTGGTCAAAGATCAACTGACGGATGCTCCTCGCTAGGAGGATAAAGATCCTCCAAGAACTCGACCAGGACATCACTCTCGTAAAGCGATTTGCTACCTTCGGCAGTCTTGATCTCGACTGTCGGCACAAGCCCTAGAGGATTAAGCTTGAGGAATGCCTCTTCCTTCTTGTATGGCTAGGGAAACGGTCAAGACCACTTCATTCTATTGAAAAAGGGAGGGACAAGACTCACGTTTACTTCATGGTATTGGTAAGGTATTTTTCGTTCCTCAAGGGCGATCCAGATACGCTACAACGATTGCAATTTAAGTTGATGATCGCGCTTACTACAGAAACCGACAAACCTGATTAAAGGGGCAGAACTACCATACCAAATATTCCGTCAGCTTACATACCTCAGTAAGTGGAATACAGACAAGGACGTACCCATCCGCTCCAGAATACCAAATCTTGGGGATCTTGATGAGCGTCCACGACCTTCTTGGCAAGGCCTGTGGCAGTGGGATGGATATGTTCGTCGGGCATAGGCATGTTGATAATGATGGCAATCCTTGGTTGAGTGAAGGCGAGTGGATCGATCGTGAACAAATGATGTAGTTAGGCTGCCAGACCGGATTATATATATATGTTGCTCCATTTGCATCTCCGCATGGCGGCATCGCTGCAAGGCCGAGCTCATACGTCATTTACCTAAGCCTTCATCATACGGGTCATTCTTGATACTCGAGTACGCGTCAGAGTGAAGACGAGAGAGCTAGAGAGATCATTGCTGCAGGTTCAAAGATAAATGCATATCCATGGTGGGTTTACTTGTCTACAAAGATGAATCAGCTCAGCTTCGTGACTCTCCGCAAGGCCGGATTAAAATGGTCGACTTACTATAATTGCTACTTTTTAACTATTCACCGACAGCCGATGATTACTGAAACAGTGGGTTCCATCATTACTGCAGGTTGGATAGCGTAGTAGGATAATTACTCTCTTGTACTTCTTCTGATCATTATCAAGGCTGTTTCATGCTTTTCGAGATGAGGCATACACTCTGCAATTCAAAGTTGTCAACGACAGCCGAAGTTCGTTGTTATGTCCGACCTTCGATCGCCTGTCGCCGATTATCCACGTTTGTTCATTATATTACGTAATCTGTTAGATTTCTTCTTTTTTCCATTTCAGGCCTCTTGATCCGTCGGAAAATACTGCCGTGACTGTGTTTGAGACCGGTGCCTGGTACCTGTTTGACGCCCCAGCCCAGCCTGTTCTTTCTTTTCCCACCGTAGCGCTAACACCATACACATCTACTGTCAGTGTCTTTCCTATGCCCCCACGTTTTTCCCCCTCGACACGGAGCGAATCGTTATAAAAGAGTCATTAGCTTAGCATGAAGACCATCTCGAAATCCGCATTATTTATCCCTACTCGACCTCGACCAGCCGAAGCATATGCCGCGTGTCAGTCCGTCACCTTCACCATTCCTTATTCGGCTCCCGGCTTCTGTTAACGACCCTCAAAACTCCTCAGACACGGTGCAAGGTGTCGCTGGATCACTGGACGGAACTTCACTATACGTATCAACAGTTTACACTTTGAGGCACCACAGCTTTTTGCCCTTTTCATTCGCGTTCCAGTGAGACAGCGCCAGTCAAACGCCCGACCAGAAACTATTCTCCATTTCGGCTTAACCCTTCTCCAAGTTTACGGCTTCGCGTCTTGCTGATGTTCATAACTGCGCTTTAGCCATGATTTTAATTTTATTCTTCGTCTTTAAAATTTGCAACTCGGCATACCTTTTGTAACCCCCACTTGGTGATGCGCTTGCAATGTCAAACTCGACGGAGGTGATTGCCAGCCACAACCCGTACCCAGTGACACCTACTGGGTATCTCATGGGCTCTTATTTTTGTGTACGTCCTTGCTATTTCCAACCTCTTAAGTTAAGGAGTGTTAAACGAAACCACAGCTGGCACTTTACGGTGTTCATTGTTCGCAAGTCTATAGGTACTTTAGTCGACATTCCGATCACTGGCGAACACAGTTACTCGTCATTTGGATATGGGTCCTCAGTAGTGTGCAGGTTGTTCTGGTACTTGTCTCGAGCTGGAAATATTTTGTGGATGGGTTAACGAACACAAAGATCTGGGGAGAGTTTTGGTGGCCGTTGAGTATACAGGATGCACTGGTAAGTTCCGTTCTTTTTTCTTTGGGATTTCAAATGGTGCTCATATCGATCAAGATTCCCACTATGGCATATACTGTGCAGCTATACTTTGGACGACGAGCATGGCAGTTGATGGGGAAGAAGATGTGGTTGATCTGCACGCTGTACGGATTTTCGACTCTCACTTTATTCTGTGGCTGGGCGTGAGTCGTTTCAAAGTCTCATGGATGGTCGATTACTGACGCTGTACAGCCTAGCAATCACTGGACGACTCTGGGCAGACAATCCATACAGTACCAACGAAGAATTCCGCTCTCGTGTGATTGGCGTTCCAAGCCAGGTCGTCGCTATCCTCTGGATGGGCCTCTCCGCCGCTATTGACGGTTGTATAACATGTATGCTCCTCTACCGCTTCTCCCGCGCTCGACATAGCATCTCCCAATCTACACGTACCCTCGTTCGTCGCATGATGACTCTCACCCTCTCAACCGTCCTCCTCACCCACATCGTAGGCGGGGTCATGTGTATTATTTTCATCGCATCCCCCTCTTCCCATCGAACGAAATCCAACTTTTTGTGGGTCCTGCTGGAGCTTATCACGGAGCTATACGCGTTATCGGCTGTGTTTACCATTAATTCTCGTGTACCACGTTCTTCACCTTCGTCGTTGTATGAGAATGGAAAAGAGGAAGACGGAAAATTTAGAGGAGGAGCAGAGTTCCCCATGACTCAGACGGCGTTGGATAGGCAGGTCGAGGGCTACCAGGGTTCGACACCGTTTGGTGTGAGGGTGACGTTCTCTTCTCGTTGTCAAAGGAATAAAAATGGGAAAAAGTCTGGAGCGGATGGGGCTCTAGTGACGCATGAGGACGCGGTACCGGCTTTGTCGGCTGAAGGTACAAGGATACCTGATACGCCCACCGCAGAGTTGACTGGGTATATGTTTTCTCAGGGAATACAGCCTTCGTATGGTGTAGAAACGAATGGAGGGGAAGGAGAGGAGGATCTGGCTGACTCCGTTGTTAGTGAAGAGGCTGGGCAAAAGCGGAGTTGGGCTTGAGAGGGGACGAGTTGTACCATATCTTTTATTTTTGGGCAATTTGGGACTTATTCTGGGATGTATATTCGTTACTTACATGTACTCATAGTATTTGGAATCCGCAAATTATACAACATGTTGAAAGGAAAAGTGGGTCATACACCGTGCTGATTGGCGGATGATTTGACGCACGGAACTGAAACGAAGTACTTTCGCTCGCGCCATTGGTCGCCTCACCGGGCGGCATTCCGCATGTAATCCGTACTCTGGTAAAACACTTTGGCAAAGCTCATTGATAGATAGTACAATTGTCAGCCTATAGTGGGAGTCATGCTATAACCCTAAGTGGTAACCTTTCACGCCCGTAATTACCGGCCAAGCGATCATGATCATGATCACCTTCACCGACTACTCGTCGTTGTCTTATCTATCGGTGATCGCCGTCTGAAGCTCTCGCTCGCGAATCGGCTCTCGGCGAACAAATTAAACATCATTTCCTCATCAATGGAACGAAAACAGAAAGGAACTCTGGCTGTGTTGGCTACGTCTCCCTCTCGCATGGTGCACCATCACTCTTCGCCGTCCGATCAACCATCACTTGATGCCTGATGCTCCAGAATGGGAATAAGTACTGAGTGTACTGGTCAATGAAGGCTTCAAGGGAGAACAATAAGGCCGGCTCTTCGGCACAGGAACAGAGTTTGACGAGCTCCTGATGGTTTTTCTGGGGTGATTTTTTGATGAAGTTGATCATCAAGTGAAGGGAGGGATGAAGTCAAGATATGTAAAGCTGGCGAGATGGTGTTGTGGCTCTCCTCTCCCATCTTTCGACGGATTGTTGAATGCTTAGCTACCTCTTGACTTTATCACTTCATTCTATTAGTAGACCCTCTCCTGCTCAGCACGACAACACCGATAACCCCTTTGATAACCAGGGTAAGACCTCTTCAATAGCTCTTTATGTTGCTGTGTGCGTGTACGGTGCTGATGTGGAAATAGCTATTTCAAACTCTCGAGACTATCCCCTCACCCAAGCTCTCTTCCAGGCTATTTATTCCAAAGGCTACTTGGCTGCTCTTCATTCTCGACCAGCTCCATCAAACCACTTCTCCACTTTCTTCACTACTTTTATTCAAATTCATATACGACCATCCCATCATGTCTGCCTCAATTCTCGCCCTCGGCGGCGGTGCCGTTGCCCGTCCCAATGCCTTTCGCCGTCTTACCACGACCACGACCTCTCGTCTCTCGAGAGGTTTTGCCGGTACCGCCTCTACTTCTAGTCTCTCTAGTATTCCTTCCATGTTCAATGCTTCCAAGTCTGGATCTCAACTCGGAGAAGTGGGCAAGCTTGCAGAACTTGCAGAGATGATCGGTTCCCTCAAGACTGGACAAGAAGAGTTGATAATTGCCATGAAGAATTTGAGTACGGAGATTGAGGCTCAAAAGAAAGAGATGAGGGAGAAGAGGGTTTATGTACTTGACACCGCCAAGGAAGAAGGTGAATTTGGAATGGTCGATAATGCGGGTGCAGCCAAGGTGACAACGCTTGAAGATGACGTGAGCGCTTTATCATTTCTCCTCATGCCACCACCACCAACTGACCGACAAAAATGTAGCAATTCCACTTCCTGGACCGAGTCTTTCATGAACCTGTTCAAATGGTTGAAAAGATTGGTGGTATAAAGACAGTCAATGAGCCCGCCTTTGTTATCCTTGCCCCTACCCGCGAACAGCTTCAAGAGAGCTTGGAACTTGCCCAAGGCGGTATCCTCCAGACTCCTGCTATCATTCGCATGTGCGAAACTCACCTTTCTTCGTCTCTTCCTGTAAGACCTTTGTCCCCTTCGCCTTGTCCATCCGCGAGCTTATTGCTGACGAAAATGACACAGGAGTTGCTCGACGCCGGTGAGACATTCAAAGCCCAAATTCGGCTCATTGCCGGAGAGATTGCCAACGTTGCTGTCGATGGACAAGTGTTTAGTGCTGAAAATGATGATGGCACGCGAGTTAGTTTCTTGACGGAGTATAATGGTTCCATGACCGATCCTCGTTTCGATGATTATTTTGCAATGAAGGAGGGAGAGGCGGAAAAGTATGCCGGTGAGTCTAGGATTATTTCTTGATAACTTGAATCTCTGTCTTGTGTGTGCTAATTCATGATACAGAGCTTTACGCACAGTATCGCGAAGAGAATTTCCACCCTGTCGACCTTGGGGAAGAACCTGCCGTGTCCACCCACTCACTCGACGACCCCAACCAACCCGACTGGCTTCAATCTCACTTTGATAAGAATCCTAGCATTTACTCTGCGCCTGCTGAAAAGATTGATCATAACGAGATTTTGGAGGTTGTCAACTTGCCCAGCTATAACGTCAGGTTCTACTTTCATAGTCCTGTCGAGGGTTCTTGTACGATTGAAGGGTGGCAGAATTGGACTATGAGGATGCAGGTGGATGAAGACGAAGCTGCCGAGTAAGTTTTACGTATCCATTTTCTATCGACGGAAAATTGAAGTTGAGCTGATACTTTTGACATAGCACTGAAATCTTTGGCGACGACGTGATGACTTTCAACTGCCCTGTCTACTGGCAAGCCGATTTGCCCTTCAAGTTGGATCTAAGCGGCACTGTACTCGACATTGAGACTGATGGGGATGGGCCTTATTTCACGTTGGCAAGCCAGGAAACTGCTGCTGAGGATTGCCAGCCGCAGAATGTTATCTGGAGCGCCGAGTTGCCATAGATGGATAATGATATATGCTTGTGTTGTTGGAAAGTTTCTTGAACATGAATGCCAGTCTGAATGACTGACAGTTCCTTGTTCGAACCAAGAATCGTTCCAGCACAAAGATACTCCTAGACAATCATTGTTGAAATCTAAGCATAAAGTGACTGAAAATAGCGAGTTATCCTGGTTACGCGTCGACGTGGAAGCCAATCGCAGCGCGACTACTCTACGCCGCTGAGTCATCCCATCTCTTTCCCTGTTCCATTTTCTTTCTTTCATCTTTTCCAAAAAACACCATGAAGTTCTCTTCAAAGCTCTCCCTCGCCCTCGTGGCCGCCCTCCCCAACCTCGCCTCCGTCTTGGCCAGCGACGTCCTCGATTTGACCGAGTCTACCTTCCAGAAGGAGATTGCCGGTGAAGACTTGGCTTTGGTTGAGTGAGTTTTCGTCTGTATGCTGTGATGTTGGGCGGCAAAGGTGTTGGAGGGTATGAAAGAGTGTGGAAATGGTCAAAATTGATGCTGACGCTTTTATCACAGGTTCTTTGCTCCTTGTACGTATCCTTGGACGACCGCCTACGGGTCGCGATCTGTCTTCAGAGTATCATGCTGACTTTAGTGTTCGCCCAGGGTGCGGTCACTGTAAGAAGTAGGTCATTAGCATTAGCACCTGCTCTTGCAGTTAGTTAACATTTCGTAGCCTTGCACCCCACTACGAGGAAGCCGCTACCGAGCTCAAAGAGAAGAATATCAAGCTTGCCAAGGTACATCTCGTCACTCCTTTATCCTGGAATTTTGCGTTAATACGACGAGATAGGTCGACTGTACCGTTGAGCAAGGTCTTTGCGGCGAGTTTGGTGTGAATGGATACCCAACGTTGAAGGTGTTTAGGAACGGTTCCCCTACCGACTATGCTGGTACCAGGAAAGCCGACGGTATCATTAGCTACATGACTAAGTGAGTCGGCGTCATCACTAATTGTTACATGCTAACTCGTCAACTTTAGGCAGAGCCTCCCCGCCATTAGCGATGTAACCCCTGAGTCTCATGACACGTTTATCAAGTCTGACAATGTGTAAGCTTTACCTTTCTCGTAAAGATTCATCGCTGACATCCTTTAGTGTCCTCGTTGCCTACGGTGACGATGCCCATCCTGTCCCTGAAGCCTTCAAGCAGTACGCCAAGGGCGCCCGAGACTCATACCTCTTCGGCCAATACCTTTCCAACGACCTTCCTTCTATCCCCGAGAACCCCTCTCTTCCCGCTATTGTCCTCTATAAGGACTTTGACGAAGGTTATGCAGTCTTCCCGTCTGGCGAGATCGCCCATGCCGATGTTGACGAGCTCAGCGAGTTTGTCAAGCAAAACTCCATCCCTCTCTTTGACGAAATCTCTCCCGAAAACTTTGGCTCTTATGCCGAACAGGGTATCCCCATCGCATACCTCTTTGTCGACCCCAACGAGGCTTCTGCCCGTGAAAAGCTTGTCGAGGAACTCAAGCCCCTTGCCAAAGAGCTCAAGGGTATTGTCAACTTTGTTTACATTGACGCTATCAAGTTTATCGACCATGGCAAGTCTCTCAACCTCCCAGGTGACTCTTGGCCTGCCTTTGTGATTCAAGACCTTGCCGACCAGACCAAATTCCCTTTGACCAGCAAGGCCACCGCTGAAAATATTAAGGACTTTGTCAAGAAGTACGTTGTCGGTGAGATTTCTCCTAGCATCAAGTCTGAGCCTATTCCGGCCACCCAAGGTCCTGTTTACAAGCTTGTTGCCGACGACTGGGACAACGTTTACGGCGATGAGTCCAAGGATGTTTTTGCCGAGTTTTACGCTCCTTGGTGCGGTCATTGCCGTAAGTTTTTCTTCCTTGACCGCATTGGTCTTGTCTAATTGTTCTGCAGAACGTTTGGCTCCCATCTGGGACACTCTCGGTGAGAAGTACGCCGGTAACAACAACATCATCATGTAAGCCTTTCATCCTCCTGGCATACACTCTAACTAATTCTTTTTACAGTGCCCAAATGGACGCCACCGAGAATGACATTCCCCCTTCTGCCCCCTTCCGAGTCCAAGGCTTCCCGACCCTCAAATTCCGACCTGCCGGTTCTTCTGAATTCATTGATTACACTGGCGACAGGAGCCTCGACAGCCTTGTTGAGTTTGTAGAGACTAACAGGAAGAGCGATGCTGATGTCGCCGAGGAGGAGTGGGAGGATGAGGACGAGACTCCTGAGCACGATGAGTTGTAGATGGGCATTTGAGTGAATATGCAGTCTGAATTGAATTTAGCTTTCGAACTCAAGCAGGCCTTTCTTTTCTCTCCATGGGCGGGTGACATCTCATGTCAATTATCCTATGCTTCTTATAAGGCCACAATGAAGCGAAATATCTCCAGTGGAATAACAGTATACAAGAGTAGCATTACTGATCATAATATAGTGCATAACCCTACGAAATCTAAAAACCAAAAGGAATGCTACATTACACTTTGACCTCAGTCTTCAAGACCTTCTTCCAAATGGGCACCTTTGACTTCTTCCTCTCCACTTCCCTCTTTATCTCTTCCTCCAACTCTTCCTCATCCAATTCTCCAGACGCATACCAGATAATTGTCGCTATACCCAATAGCGCTGTGATGATACATCCAGCAAGCGCGCCAATTGCCTTTGGTGTCCAGCCCATCTTGAGCGGCCAAGGACCCCATGGCTGGCCGGCGAAATCGGTAGTAGAGAATTTGCCAACGACATTACCCTCAGTACCCTTGTTCCACCATCTGCATTGATCAGTGATCTGTTCAGGAACATCGGAGGCGAGGGCTTGGAATGCTTCGGGGGCTTCGACCATGATGGCTGCGAGGCCGGAGGAGAGATGCCAGTCGATCTGTTAAAAAATATTAACCGCGAGAAGCGTTGCATCTGTCAGCCCAAGAAAACTTGAAAAAGTTCAAAAGTGTGAAGGGAAGAAAGGAGAAGAGAAGACGTACATGACAGTGGAACATCCAAGTACCGGGGTTATCAGCTCTCCAACGGAGTACGACCTTGCCAGTAGGAGGAACGACAACTGTATCACGTCGAGCGGGGTTAGACTGGGACTCGTTAAGAGGAGGGTTGATGTCGGTGTCGTTGGAGGTGACGTCGAATGACTTGCTGGCGAGTTGGAACACGTGGCTGTTTCAATCCAATGACAACGTTAGCGTAGTGTTCGGCCAACGAGTTCAATGGGAAAGTGGGAACAAGGAAAAGAAAAGGGACGTACCCATGGAGATGGAAAGGGTGGAAACCTGCATCCCAATTGTATACTGTAAGTTGAACAATTGAGTTGTGTCGATATGCGAAGGCATTAGTCATTGCTCCGTAAACGGCGTCATTGAATGAGTCGTTTCCCATAGTGAGGGCGGTGAGCATGGACGGCGTGGATGTGGGCATTTGGTAGGTGATGTTATTGAACGAGGCTCGGTTGGTTCCATCGTCGTATGTCTGTTCAAGTTCAAAATGTGAGTCAGAACCAGGTTTGGTATGTTATGAAGAATGCTGGGGTAAAGAGGTACGAGGCACGTACGTCAAAGTAGGCGTGAAGGTCAATCTCAACATCCGGGTTGCGGAGGAAATCTTCCTGCTCCAGAGGCACCACCTTGGTATCATCGAAAGTTTCGATATCATATACGATGTAAGGGGTAGCAGGTGGAGCGGAAGAGTTGTAAACGATTTGGATGGTGTTGTTGAGAACAAGATCGTCGGGGACGGCGTCATACCTATTTAGGTGAAGAGAAGGGTAATGGTCAGCGCGGTGTGCTTTCAGAAAAGACGAGAGAGTGAGGAAACGAGGAGAAAGCGTACATATCGGTATCCTGAATGAACATGAAAGCATAGTTCCTGTCTGTTTGATTCAGGGCTCGAACCCAAACGGAGTACCTTTGCGCAACCGATATGGTGACAGCGTCGACAAGGTATGGTTCCACTTCGATACCGTCCATTTCAATAATGTACATTTCATGACCTTCCAAAGCGGCCCAAAACACTGTACAACGTGAGACGGATATACTTAGCCAGCTTGAAACACGAATAAAAAGGGGGATAGGTTGTAAGGTACTTACTGGCAAGGGTACCCATGTTGATCATGCGGATTCGGTAGGACTTTCCAGGTTCGAAGTAAAGAGACAGACCATCGCTAACACCCTCACCAGCGCATATTTCCTCGTTAGTGCTCATATATGTTCCATTCTGATAAGCGGCATAAATAACAGCTGACTCTATTGCGGCAAAACAAAACAGAAGGGGATCATCAGTTATTAAAATCTTTAGGAAAGAAGGAAAAGAGGGAATAAAGGACGTACTGGGGACAGGTTCGGCACCTGTGGGGTTCTTCCACGTGAGGAAGTCACGTTGTTCGAGAACGGGATATTCTTCGTGGTACCTAACTCAAGGTAAGCCTTTACTTACCAAAATGAGTAAAAGGGGAAGACTTGCCAGTCAGCAGCAGCAACGATAAACTCCGCATCCCACGTAACATTATCCGTTCGACCAGTCCCGTTCTGGGGGAAAATCACAACAGGTGCTCGTAGACCATCAGTATTTTGTCCATCAAGATGACCATGAATCCAATAAGTGCCGACTTGAGTGGTCGTATCGATAACATAGTCGAGTGTCTGGCCGTTAGGAATGGGACATTGGTTGACACCGACAGCACCGTCATACCAGTTGGAGTGGTTGAAGAACATGCCGTGAGAATGGAGGGATGTGCCGACGGTGTCATCGTCTAGGCTGTTGGTTGCGTGAACGATGATCACATCGCCTTGGGTGGCTGTCAAGACAGGGGGGCTGTGAAGAGTTAATTAAGCGGGACGTTGTCCGAGAAGAGAGGTCAGACTTACGGCCATGTTCCGTTGACACCAATCACGCGACGTTCTTGAAGCTGAAATTGAATGTTGGTCAGTTAAAAAAAAGAGCTTGCCAAACGAGTTGAAAGAACGAAGAACGACTTACGCCGTCTGGGTTGGCGGCGCTATAGGTGATGTTCCACCAGTGTTCGTGAGTAGCAGCATGAGCTGCCGTAGCTGCGAGTGCAAGAGCCGAAGCTAGGAGAGCTGTTGTCGAGTACATCTTGTGTAGGCGACGGGCAGCGCAAGGGACGGACACTGAAAGGAGAAGAAACTGGCTCTGTCTGAAGATAAATACATTCTCTATCCAATTTTTGTGCCAAGAATGGAAAGATGCTCCTTTGGGCTGGAAGTGACAGGGGTCAGAAAATGCCTCATACACGGCCGAAAACAGATAGAGCCAGGAGTTTGTGTCCAGGAAGGTACGCGGCGATAATGGATAAGATTGGTGGGGCGATAGATCCATAATAAGGGAACGGTAGGCGTGGGCCTGAGCAGGTGAGTAAGGCGAGATCCGCGGCAGCCTGCTGCAGATGCGCCTGAAGCGGAGAAAACCGGTGCATTTAGAAGCGTGCCTAGCCCAGTTATCAGATACCCCCCCGCTGCACAGGCCCAAATCAATTCTTGGCAAGTCTTTTTTAAACTCGTGCCTTTGATCGAAACAAGCACGACTCACGCTTCGGTGCCTTTCGAGACTCGCTTCAAGGTTCTGAGATCTATTTTGAAAGTCCATCGTCTTATCCCCAGCAGGTCGTCTTATCCCCAGCAGGGCAATCCAGACGCACTAATCGCTCACGCCGCAATCTATCGATATCTTCCCGGCCGAAGATGCCCATAGTCCAGGTTCTTTCCCAGTGTTCCCTCGCGAACAGCCCCGATATACTGTATTATCTACTTTAGCTTCGCTCGGCATCTCCTGCCTTTCAACTCATTGGAAAAAAAGTCCAAGTACTTCAAGTCGACTGTCGACTTTGCTTTTATTCTTTCCCACTTCCATCGAAGAGCTGTTCTGTAACGTCCCTGACCCAAGACAGACTCTGCCACCATGGCAAAAGACGTTTTCTCAGTCCCCATCTTCTTCATCGTCTTCCGTAAGTATCTTTTCTGGTCCTGCATGCCTCTTTTACACCCACACCAGCTTTACCCACACTGATCTTTTACAACAGGTGAGACGATTGAAGCTGCTATCATCGTCTCCGTCCTTCTTTCTTTTGTCGAGCAGCTTATGGCCGCTGGTTCACTCGCCCACGACGAGAGCGAGCCCAGTATCGAAAACGCATCCAACAATGGATCAGCCGCGGATGCAGAAGACCTCACGAACCCTCTTACCGACAAGGAGCGACGAGCAAAGTTAGTTAAGAGGATGAGAATTCAAATCTGGGCGGGTACAGCTGTCGGTTTCTTCATTGCTCTTTGTATCGGTGCTGCTTTCATCGCTGTCGTATGTTTACCTTTTTCTATAACCAAATCAAGGAAGGATGCTAAACTATGCCTCACACCAGTTTTACACCACACTCAACGATCTGTGGGCCGACACTGAACAAATTTGGGAAGGTGTCTTCTCCGTCATCGCTGCTGGTATCATCTATGTATGTTCTGTCCTCACCTCCCAACCTTCACCGATACTAAAACACACCTCTCTTCTCCTAGATAATGGCCACTGCCTTCCTCAAAATGGACAGAAGCCGTATCAAGTGGCGATGGAAGCTTGCCGCCGCTTTTGACCGAAGCCAAGCCAAAGCGCTCGCCCGTGAAAAGATGTCTAAGCACGAGAGAAAGCTTGCAGAAAAGGAAGGCAAGAGTGGAAAGTGGGCATTATTCCTTCTCCCGTTCATCACTGTGTTGCGTGAAGGTCTTGAGGCTGTTGTCTTTGTCGGTGGTGTGAGTCCTTTTTATCTTTCTCTATCATCTAGAAGACAGGATTGATGACGAAAAAGGTGTCCCTTGGTATTCCCGCTACCTCTATCCCGCTAGCCGTCGTTGTCGGCATTATTGCCGGTTTCGCTGTCGGTAAGTCATTCATCACTTTTTTCTCTTTCTCTTCCAAGGGCACTATGCTCACCATCAACCCCCGCACTCAAAAGGCTACGCGATCTACCGAACCGGCTCTACCACCACTCTCCATTGGTTCCTCGTCGGTTCCACCTCTTTCCTCTGTCTCATCGGGGCCGGTCTTCTGTCCAAAGGTGTCGGCTTCTTCCAATACTACCATTTCAGTAAAGGTGTGGGTGGGGATGTAGCGGAGACTGGAGATGGACCTGGTTCGTTCCAGGTTGCAGGGAATGTTTGGCATTTGGAGTATGGAAACCCAGAGGTGAGTCGATTTTTTTTATCTTAAAAAGATCAAAGATCTTTCGCTACTTTCAAAAGAGGTATATCTGCTAATGTCTTCATACAGACTGGTTCTGCTACGACTAACGGTGGTTGGCAAATCTTCAACGCCATTTTCGGCTGGAGTAAGTTCTCCCTTCTTCCCTTCTCCTAACCCCGTTCATACAGGGTACTAACCACACCCCACTTTTTTTTCTCGTAGACAATACGGCCACCCTGGGCACTATCCTCTCCTACGTGTTCTACTGGATCCTCGTCATTGCCACTCTTGTCTATCTTAAATGGAAGGAAGGCCGTTTCTCGTTCCTTGGATATAAATCCGCCGCTCTTCAACGTCGTCATGCCTTTCGGGAAGAGAAGAAGGCCAAGGAAGCGGCTCGTCTGCAGGAGGGTGAGGAATGCCAAACCGGTGCTAGGGCGGGTGATGGAACTCAGCGGAATGTGGAAGGAGGGAGCAGTGATGAAGGCAAGAGTCCGGTTCTGACCCCCGTGGACGAAAAGAAAATTGCTGCGCTGGAGAGGCATTGATTTGGTATTTCCGTAAAGACAACCCAGAGTAATTTAAGTTCAACATAATATTCAGTCTTTTTGGTCATTCGTGAAGTTTTGTGTACGATGATAGTACATGCGAGTCGTATGAAGTATGTTAGTAATAATTATCCCACAGTTCAGTTATCAGTGAGCTGTAAGAAAAAGTTTCCTTCCACGTTTCTGGCACATACCGTGTCCAGTAGCTAGTTATGCTCCTACCGTAAATACGATAAAATACTAATCTTGTTTTCTCATTTATGATATTCAAGATGGTGCATAATAAGTAGTCGATTCGCAAATGGCATGCATCGTCGATTGAACCAGTAATGTACAGAGGAGTTTACACGCCAAACTATAGCTCGAGGCTGGATACGTAGTGAAGCTGGAACAGGTTCAAAATTCAAAACGTAAAAAAAAAAGAGTTTCATATATGTGCTGTTTTTTTTTAAGATGCCCCACTTAATAGATATACATAACTTTTATACGCGATGATGATTGCCGGAGATCATTGCTATCATCCGTCATCGCCGGAGATCATCGCTTGAGATCATCGTTCGTTTGAGATCATCGCCAAACGGAAAATTCTGTGCTTGTCATGTGCTACTATTATATTATACCATTCCCTTGTTGCGATGCGCTGTACTACATAACAGAACTGTACCTCCCCCTCGAATCACCTGCAACCGAACGGGTTGTACCCGATCATGACCCCTATAACTTTCTTCGCACCCATTATACCAGTTCGTTCGCCAAGCCCAAGAGGTGGCTGCAGCATCTAGCGCAGCTGATAAAGAGCGGCTTGGGCAAGAACATAGTATCAAGGGTCTTTCCATCCTTGAAAAACTCCCCACCATCGACTTCCCGCTTTCGTTCCCCGTCGATGCAATGCACAACCTTTTTGAAAACATACTTAAACTTCAAGTTAACCTTTTCTCAGGGGCTGTTAAGGAATTGGCTGACGAGGAATTCGTCCTTACTACTCGACAACAGTGGGCAGCTGTTGGTGAAGCAACTGCTGTTGCCGGTGCGACAATTCCCTCATCTTTTGCGCTAGATCACCTGACTTCGTCAAGAACAGGCGGGCATGGCATGCACAGCCGACACATATGCACAGCCGACACATGGTCTTTTTGGCTGCAGTATATTGCACAGGTCTTGCTGGATGAACTACTTGAAGCAAGATTCTACAAGCATTTTGTGCGATTTTCGAACCTTGTCAGAGAATGCCTGGCATATGAGATGCCGAGGGAACGCCTTGAGGGTCTGAAGGCAGACTGGGTTACGTGGGGTGTGGACTTTTACCGGTGAGCTGCATATTCAGATTACATTATGAACTCTTAGATATTGATTTGGTTTAGTCTTCTCTACCACGGGAACAAGCCTAGCCATCTTCATGTTTGTTCGGCTCAGTTTCAGTCTTTTCACTTTGGTTTGGTAATCGAGATGATGGGCCCCATTTGCATGTGATGGCAGTTCGCAATGGTGTGTTATTGTGGCGATCTTGGCCGAAATCTAAAGAACAGGCGACACCCCTATGCCAGCATGTCCCAGCGGATTTTGGCCAAGAGTCATCTCAAGCACATTGCAAACAAATACGACTTTCATTGGGGAGGTAGGGTGAGCGACGATGAAACCCCTAAGCGGTATGAGACGGTCTTTCGGTCATGTAAGTCCAAGTCACCATAATCCTTGATGCATAATTGGTGCCTGTTCAGATGCACATTATGCTTTGCCCTCCCCGACTAATGATACCCAAGACATCATTCAACCCAGCCTGGTGAACAAATTCGTGAACGCGATCACGACTCAACACAATGTCCTGCCGACAAATGAGCTTAGAGAATATCAAAGGAAAAGTTGAGGGTTTGGAACCGTGTTCGAGTGTTGAACGGAGGCGATACTATTCGTGTGTCAAGGGTGGATACTGCTAAGGAGGGCAGGAGGTGCACCACTTTTGTCTCAGTGAGTTAGACCTCATTTAGTCTGAAAAGAACTTTTGAGATTGATGATGTGACGTTGGCTGTAGTATATGGTGTCTATCGACCGCAATAGGTCAAGACTACCAAGAATGCATCGGAGCACTCACCTCAGGGCAACGACTCCATTGCCCAAGAACTATCCACCAACATCCTTTTAGAGCACCTAGTCGACCGCACCGACAAACAGGACGACACGTTCGCCCTCCTCACAGAGTTGCTGGTAAAGCGCCATCCAGCCAGGGATGTAGAGTTCGAGGACCATCTATGCTATACCCCACTTGTAAATCATTTTAGCACATAACTTTGAGCCCTTCTGATCTCACAGTTCACATAGCACCGGAAGATCAAGACTTCTTGCGATGGCTGAGCAGTGCTGCATCACCTCATCCTATTGGGCAAGTTACCCTCTCCTCCCCCACCAACAACGTCAACCACCACCACCAGTAATCGCATCAGGATAGATGATCCAAGCCAAGTAGGAATCATCCAAGAACAGGCGGATGCCCTTATGAATGCCACAGGCATGAATGCCGATAGGCTCGGGCTACCCGCCAGGTTTCATGTACCCAATAATAACCCCAGCTCTGAGAATTCAGGTTCTTAGATGCCGCGAGCGACGAAATGGTGAAGTTTCAGTCCATATTGACGGAGTTAGTCTAGCTGCTCGTTTAGATAGATGACTACGTGGTCTTTTTCGTTCAGATTCTATACCCTACTGTAAATTTCTCTTTTGTAGCTTTCTGATCTTTCCTCATCACTATCTTGTACACTGCTCTCTGAGACTGTTTGTACGAAAGTGCTGAGTGAATACCAGGTATGCATCACTATATTGTACACTGCTTTCTGAGACTGTTTGTACGAAGGTGCTGAGTGAATACCAGTTCAACACATATTTGTAATTGCAAGTAGAACTAGGACACACCAGTAGCGAGCAACGATAGATCTGTTGTAATACTAGTTTGTTGCATAGAAGAAGAGAGTAAGAGCCAAGAAACAGGTTGGTTGGGGTTACAGTTATGGGGATGTCGGACTGAGGTTGCGTTGCACATCCCCCAAAACATCCCCTTGGCCACCCCTCTAAGAGAGCTACCAAGCTGGTATTCATCCAGTTGACGATGGTACGCCGCCTTGAGGGTGTTGAAGAAGTCGACGTCGAGAGGTTGGAATCTGCCGCTCATCTTCGCAGGGAGAAGAATCACAACAATGTTCCGAGCCCAACAGGCTTCAAGGAAATCAACCTTGGTGTGCGATTCAGCACCGTCATGGATGAGTAGACGTCGATCACGACCGCTATTGGCAATATCGCGAGTATAAGGATCAAAGGCGTCTTCAAGCCATTTCAACATCACATAACTGTTGATCCAGCCTTGGCGCACCACCTGTCGCCCTCCTCCCGCACCTTGAACCAACTTTCTTGCAGTTGTGCGCCTTGATAGATGATCAGTGGAGGAACTGGCGCAGAGTTGATGCCGATGCAAGCCACAGATGTGATGTGCTCATTTGACGGTGGTACAGCTTGGCCATTCTTTGGATGGCCACGAGGCGCAACTCTCCGCACTCTTCGAGAGCTCGAGAGCTCGAGAGCTCGAAAGCAACTTCATCCATGTTGAAGATAAGGTGGGGCGCGTAGAGACCAGTACCATACACCTCTTTGACCTGCGAAAAGCATTTAAATACTTGACAAACACTAAAAGATACATACAAGGTAGTAAAAGGCTCTGCGCGTCTTTGGAATGTCTGCTTGTAGACGTCCGAGCTCTTTGTAAGAGAAAAGCGTGAATGTATGGTATCGCCGTGTCGTTGGAAGAACCGCGAGCCCCAATTAACGCCCAATTCTCCATCACAGACCGCTCCTGCAATTTCTACGACATATCTTGGCGTCAAGAGAGTGTCTCGCTCAGCATACTCATTGATCTTTTTGACCAATTCCTCTTCTTGCACGATAGAGGTGTCGAGGGGCCGAGGCCGTATGGGACGAGTGTACGCCGGTGTCGTAGAGGGATGACTTTGAGACCCCGTATAAATCTGCAACTTTCTGATAGCTTTCACGGGGTTGTTTATCTTGTGCTCAAGTGCGAGGGTCATAGAATCGGCCATTGTGGAGATATAGATGTTAATTATCGTGAAATACAGTAGTGTGATATGTCCGAGATTGCCGTGTGTCCGAGAGTCACGTGAGTACAGGTAATCCGCAAAAGGGCCGCGTTAGTCATTTTTGGGATATTAAGCCCAAGCAGTAATAGATTGAATTAAGCCGCTGCAGGTCCCATCATAATAGTCTCGCCCAGCGTTTTTTGTGGTCGACGATCAGCGTAGCGAAAGTTGGACGAAATGCAAATTTTAAAGCATCAAAGCTGCCATGTATGTGCAGATGCGCAATGGATGCCACAGGTATGCGGCGCTAGTGTGTAATAAGCTAAGTCCAGGAAAGAAAACTGAACGGCTATCTTTGCATAAATAATCGCTGTTGCTGAACGAATTGAAAGATCGAGAGATCTCGGATTCGTAGGCATGGTAATTTGTCACGTTCTATTGAATACCAATATCCAACAGAATCGGCCGAATGGTAATACATATGGACATTTGACAACGCAATCTGCTGTTGAGGCTGAGTATTCCCTCAGCACCTCCGTACTAATGGCAATGGCGGCAGTCCCGAAGAAGGTAGTACGTTTTAATGAGGATGATGGAGAGTCTAGAAAATGTTCGACTAATGCTTGTGTATGTACGTACGGTCTGATCCGAGGACAACTGTACATGTGCTTACGTAGTTCCGAGAACTGCGGGCTGCAAAAGTTTACAAAAAAATAGAAGTGAGCAAACGGACGTAAAATGAAGATCTTTTTTATGCGGGGGGGCGATGTAATAAGCTAAAAGTTATCATATGGTGGTGTATAACTAAAACTAACTTGAAGTTTCAGTAACTATATCGGTGGTCGACCAGTCACTTGCATTGCATATAGTGCGATCCCTTCTTCCTTTTCCGATCCCTGAACTTGATTCAGAAGTAGCAAGACATAGCTCGTGCAGAGTTTATACTACAGAGTCTGGAAATGTCATTTGACCAATATTTGAACAGTATACATGGCGCTGGAAATGTCAGTTGACCATAAACAATATACACGGCGCAAAGCCGTTTTACCGACTTATTTCCAGTGTACACACAACAGTGGGCCAAATTATGTTGTAGCATCATGCCGTGACTTCCCAAAACTCTGCGATGTCCTTCTTCATGATCTCCCACGACCATCCCAAGCCCGGGATATCAGGTCTGTCCAAGAAGATGAAATCACTGTGCACTGCACCTTCAAACTATTCATAGTTTAGCTTTCAATTCATCCAACCCCCTCAGTTTCTGTGTGGTTTTGGACTGGACTTACGACGCGGAGCCGCACATTGACTTTATCTCTCTTCATCCCCGCGTATAGCGTTAGGGTTTCATCGTAGAATTTCTCTGCCGAACCTGCTGAAACGTAGACTTTGACCCGGTGTCGAGCAAGATGAGAGAATGAGCCAGAGGGAGCAAGGGCGGGGGAGAAGTAAGGGTCGGTTCTGTTGGGGAAATGGCGAGTATGGGAGGGAATGTAAGATGTTTCTGGGTCGATGACGTAGTCCTAGAGTCAAGTATGAGGACGGATGAATAGGTAGGAAAGGAAACGTACGTTGTAACGATTGGTTTTGATACTCGGAGATGAGCTAGTCAAATCGCCCCATACCTATTATAAATTCTAACCATAAGAAAACAAAAGGGGACATTCTTTGAGAATTATTGAGCTGAAGTGCTTACGGATTGGAGACAGAGTGAACCGACTTGGCCGAACCGCTTTGAACCCAAATCTTCCATCTCTCCCAGACATCGGGCGAGGGCGAGGCATGCATTTGCTCCAGCGCTGTCTCCGCATAACATGATGTTCTAAAATCAAGACCGATCAGCTTGCAGTAATGTCGACCTGCACGGATTATAAATGCACTTTGGTTTCAAAACTTTTTTCTTCGACAAGGTATTGGATGCCTGCCAAGGTGTCGAGTAAGGAACAAGGGAAGGCTGTGGCGTCGGAAAGCGATTTATGGTAGTTTACGCCTAAAAACACATTCTTGATCAGCTTTTTGCCCTTATGTAACCCAAGTTGTCCTGGGTCTAGTGATCAGACGCAACGTACAGAAAACTCGAGCGCTGGTCATTTTGGCGAGCGACCAAGCCGTATGAAGGCGAAGAGGATGTCCAACCATGTAGCCTCCACCGACGATGAAGAATATGACTCTTTCGCCTGGAGAAGCCGCTCGGTCTAGCTCCTGAAGCCACTGTTAGCAAAATACTAGGTGTAGAATGGACAGAAAGCAGGGAAGGGCTGACCGATTTACCGCCCCTCTTCTGAATCCAGAAACTTGGTACGGCCTCTCGAATGGTGATCCCCCTCGTCTTCTCCAACACCTCGGGCGAGTATTCCGCCTCGACAAAGGGAGGACAATCAATCTTTTTCAAATCGCAATCCGCAGTATACTTGATAGACATCGTAGGCAAAGTATCCTCCTCAACATCTCGAGCAGCCACTCTATGCCAGCTGTACGAGTTGGCGAGAATACGTCGTCGGTTGATGGCGATGTAGATACGATAAGACCAGTTGGGGAATGGTCGACCATAGATAAGGTAACGGATGGAGTGATAGATATTGTTCAAGGGAACCACGATGAGGTGAGCGATAGGGAAGGTGAAAAGGTCGAGGAGCTTGTTGAGCGCCGGAGAGAGCTCGAGGAATGGCATGCTGATTAAGGGTTGCGGACCATTGCCTTGTGCATATTTTATTTTGCCAAATTCGGTCAGATATATATATTATATATCTGATGTATATCTCATGATCAAACCATGGGAAGGCATGAAGATACCGCAGGATCATTAGTTATGCGAGGTAGACCGGGGGATGTACAGCCGGCCACCGGTCGCCGGGCCGATCCTGTACTGTCATGAGTACATGGCTTGGTCGCCGGCCAGTAAGTAGCTTGGTGCAGCTGTACGGGATGGTGCTAGCGGGTTATACTAAAGCTTTTTGTATGGTAAGCCGACGGCCGTGAACGCTGATCCGTCACTGTCAGAGAAACGATTAGAGAGATACATATGACGAGACGATTAGAAACAACTGTGGTGAAGAATAGTGAAACGGAAGGGAAGATTACAATTTGGTTCCGCCAATTAGGATTACACCTCCACCTTGATTGACCGGGTGCCGCCGACGGCTATTGCTGCGATCAGTGACGCCACCTTTCGAGCAATTTCCATCGTTTATTATACTGCATTCACATTTACATCTGCATCGTCGCTCAACTCACAGAACAACGATAATGTGGTCTTCTGACCGGTCTCAAGGAAAAGCTCAAGATACTGCCCAAGATGCACAGCCCACTGCGGTTCCTGCGCCGAAACACAGACACAAGCACCATGTCCAGCCCGACGGCACGAGAGTCTGGGAGGACGAGAAGACTTGGGAGGACGAAGGTGGCAAGGGATGGGGGAGGGTATGGGTGAAGAGGTGGGAGAAAGGGTCGAATAAGGAGAAGGAGCAGGAGCAGGTACAGACCGGGAATGGTAAGCGTTGCGTATATGCATGTATGCATGTGAACTCATGCTAATGGGCTTAGTAGTGGCCGCTACGAGCTTTGCTGGGAATTCGGATGATCAAACTACTTCTACTGCTACTACTACTGCTATTTCTTCGGAGCGTACGTAAACCCATTCTACTATTATTATACGATGAGCTCATGAGAAAACTCCAAACGACAGACGAGCAAACCACAGCACCCACGGCGACAGACAAGAAGAACAGAGTTATTCTTGACAAGCTTCTTCATGAATCATACCGCTCCGGTTACAACGATGCCCTCTCTTCCTCTCGTCTATCACAACCCTTTGGATTTTTCGGCTTCCCGGGTTTAGCGGCGTTCGATGAACCTTTCTTCGCTTTCCCACCTGCGTCGGCCAGAATCCTTGACGAAGACCCTCTCGTCACCTCTTCGCCTCGGGATGCAACGGCAAAGGTGTACTCATATTCATCTACATCTTCTGGTACTGGAACGACAGTCGTCGCCGCTTTGTTGGCTGGTACAGCCGCTGTGTTGGCTTGGAAGACACATAAGCGGGCGAAGGGTCTGGAAAAGGCTTTGAATGAGGTGGTGGCCCTGAACAAGGCTCAAGGATTTGGTTATCAAGGAGGAAGGGGAGGGAACGAGGTGCATCAATTGAATGCAAAAGTTGAGGAGCTCAATCAGGTAATACGTGGGCTTCGAGAGATGTCGTTGAGCGGGACGTCCACTTGGAGTAAGGAGTTGCGCGATTCTCGCCCGGAAGGGGGAAAGGTGTTGCAGGAGCTGGACAAGGGGAAGATAAAGGAGAAAGAGAAGGAGAAGGATAAGGAGGAGGTTAGTAGTTGAGATGTCACTTCTCTTTACATCCTTTCGCTCATGCGAATAATTTCTCGCTAACGGCGGATTGCGGGTGTTTATAGCCACGCTCTACCCAGAGTCAAAGCCAAAGTCAATACCCCTCAGCTCCTCATTCAAGCTCGGCGAAGAACATGGTGAAAGAAGATGTGATGCCCATATCCGATATTCACAAACAAGTCGAAAAAATCAAGGGTCAATTCCTAAACAACGTCCGAGTCTCTGAATCAGAGTTATCTGGAGACTCCGGACGAGAAGCGACCAATCCATCAACCAAACTCCAACCTCAATCTCAATCCTTACCACCTCCAGCCTCCAGTACTGCTGCTACAACGGAAGCTGATGCTTTATCTACGTCGACCTCTACAACCCCAACCCCACGCATTAATAATAATAATTCACCAACTTCTAAATCTAAATCTCGCAAGGTTAAATCCTCTTCTTCTTCGCCGCCGCTTACCCCTTCCTCTCCTAGTATTAATGGGGAAGTGATGCCCCTTGACGACATTCATAAGGAGGTGGAAGCGATCAAGCAGAGGTTTTTGAGCGAGGATCAGAAAAAGGACGTGAACGTGGACACCCATGAGTTATCAGGGACGTTATCAGGGGAAGTAAACAATGGG